>NC_056735.1:432482295-432657295 GCF_019279795.1 Protopterus annectens
ATTTATTGCTTTTACTGACTGAAAAAGTTCAAATAGGTGGAAAACTTTTTAGCAGATATCCAGGGAGAAAATTTTCACAAGAGACAGAGAAAGTAACATACATACATATATACATACATGCATACATACAAAGTGTGATGAATCAATTGAATATACAATAACTGTCCAGGTTTTTTGTGCTAAGAGTTGAGAGCTATGGTGAGAAGTGAGAACTGACTTTGTATTCCCTCATTTTTGGCTTTGTCCAGCAATTACTAGAAAATGGAAATAAAAATCTAAACCAACTATGCTGAAAGTAGTGAACATAGTAACAGAGATAGAACAACTGGAATTGAGATATTTAGAAAAAGGTAGGAGCAAACTACATAGGAAAAAAATCAGAATTGTGGGAACAATACATACAAGGGAGGAATGAGGTCTAGAATGTGGCAGGACTTAAATGAGCAATGCAATGTTTAAGTGAGAAAGACTGGGTAGATTAAAAGTGATGTATAATATTTGCAAGTGGGAGTGTGTCAGTAGGTGGTTAAGGTGTTTGCCTTACAAACACAAGGTGCAAGGTTTGAGTCTCACAAGGGATAATTGGCTAGGCTTACAATGGCTCGCAAGGGCAGTTAGCCTAGTACTAAGCTATGAACCTATGGACCTATGTTATGTGATGTAAAATGTTTGCAGCTAGGATCATGTCTGTGTAGTTTGTTTTCAGTTATATAAATGTATGAGTGCCTATGTAGTAAGTGATGGTTCAATAAACATGTTTCTTGTTTAAAAAAAAAAAAAGGCAGGTATTGAATAATTTATATAATATTGCTTATGTTATATGATATATTGCAATATATGTGAAGTCTAATGTTTGTTATGTTAATATAGTTTAATTACTTCCATACAAATGTAAATTTGCATATGTCACAAGTGATAATTCAATAAAGGTGATTGAAAAAAAGCTGAATATAGACAATAGTGGCATTTGTAATGGTATTCTATTCAATTCTGTATTTTTCCACAGCTGCCATGGAAAGGGAGTACAATGCTAGTACCCATGGCACCAGGTTGGCAAGGATGAGAGAAGCATGTGGTGTGTATGCAGCAAAAGAGTAGTGTTATTGTAGCACTGAAAGTTATAGATAGCTTGCTTGATATTTTATACAATTGCATCAAATTGAGCCTGCATATCTCAGCTGTAAAAACAAGTATGCATGTATTAGTCTGACACCCAAATCAATAGTGCAATATTAGACTTTAGTCAGAGGTGGTGGGTACAAATACCACACTTCCCAAATATACAATTCTGTGAATTCTTTAATTATGTGTAACTTAAAAGTTTTTAAGTAAAAGCTCTATACCAGTGGCATACATGCCCTGTTGTAAACTGTAATCTGTATAATTGCAACACACTTATGTGCAATATATGCACATTTAAAGGAGTACTTGCTGCAATCTGTAGGTTCATAGGTTCATAGGTTCATAGGTAGGTACTAGGCTATCGGCCCTGGGGCCTATACAAGCCCGGCCAAAAAGGTACCCTGGCTTTTGCCACCCAAGAAAATTATTTTTCTGTGCCACTGTCGAGCAGAGCCACAGAGGTGATCCCTGGGGTGAATTTCCTATTTCCCAACAAATCATCAAGATTTTCCTTGAAGAGTGCTAATGAGGAGCTTTGCTTGATATAGATAGGTAGTTTATTCCAGAGTATGGGAAGTCTCTGGGACAGGAATCTATCCCTCAGGCATGTTCTGTTTATTGTGGTGACAAGGTTTAGGTCCCTAGAGCATGTAGCTCAGAGGGATTGGGATTTCTTTAACTGGAGCATGTACAACAGCTCTGGGTTTGACATAGCTTTGTATGTTAGGCAGAGATCACCTCTGAGTAGGTGATATGCGACGGAGTAAAGCTGGAGTGTTTTGAGACGGTCAGCATAGGGCATCTGTTTGAGGCCGGTAATCCTCTTTGTGAGGTATTTCTGCGGCCTTTCCAGTTGTTGGAGATGTCTTGTGAGGTACATACCAAAAGGGGCGTTGTACTCTATAATGGATCTAATGAGTGATGAGTAGAGGGGAGCAATGACCTCTTTTTTTTTCTGGATGAGAAACCTTTTGTGATGAGGTGTGCCACATCGAAGGATTTCCTGACTACTGTGGCGATGTGATTATCAAAAGAGAGACTACTGTCCACCTGTGTCCGAAGGTCTCTTATCACACTTTCAGTGTTAAGTATACTACTGCCTATGTTGTAGTTCATGGGTAGAGAGTTTTTACCAAAGGAGATGACAATGCACTTTTTGGCATTGAGCTTGAGGCCATGGCTTTGACACCAGGCATCTGTCTCAGTGAGGCCCTTTTGTAGGATGTCCACATCGTTAGGAGTTTCAGTTATGGCTCCTAGTTTGCAGTCATCTGCAAACTTCGTTAGCCAAAGACCTTCTGTGTTAGCCTGTATTTCAGAGAAGTAGATACCAAACAGGAGAGGACCCAGGACTGAACCCTGTGGTACTCCACTTGTCACTGGTCTGAAGTCGGATTTGGAGTCTGCTACTTTCACAGCGTGGGTTCTGTCATAGAGCCAGTTGGCAACCCATGTTGTGACATAGGGATTTATACCTAGTTTAGTGAGTTTATCTATAATTCCAGAGTGGGGGATGGTGTCAAAAGCCTTGGCAAGATCTAGATAGGCTGTGTGAACCACCTTACCCTTGTCTATGGCTTTGGTGACTGCTTCAAATAAGTCTATCAGGTTTAGGAGACATGATCTGCCTTTTACAAACTGGATGGGATCCAAAGTTTGGAGATTACCAATGTCTTTGTTTATAAGTTCCATGATGATACGTTCCAAGGCCTTGCAGACCAGGCTGATCAGGCTAATGGGGCAATAGTTCCCGAGGTCCGTTGTGGCTCCCCCCTTGCGGAGTGGGATAACTGTTGCTGTGCACCATTCAGCAGGCACAAAGCCTGAGGGGAGACTATGATTGAACATGTTACTCAGGTGGGGTGCCAGTTCATTCTGTAGTTCATGTAGAACGCAGCCTGGGATGTTGTCTGGTCCCATGGATGCTGTGTTCTTGGCATTGGAGAGTGTGGTTTTTACCTGTGCAGCCTTGATTACAGGAACTTTGCATTCTTACAGTATAGAGATGGGCTATTTAGGGGGTGAGAGGGGGTGAAGTTAGCACTGAACCTATCTGCCAGGATGTTGGCAATATCAGTTGGGTATGTATATTTAGTACCATTGTGCTGTAACTCAGAGCAGATTTGAGTGTTGCCATTCAGATTCTTGACATAGCTATAGCATGCTTTGTGGTTGTCTTTAGAATCAGTGGCGATTTTGTTTTCGTAACTAGCTTTGGAGGATTTTATCAGGGATCACAGCTTCTTACTGAGGCTGACCAGGGAGCTCCTCCACTCGTGGGATTTTACTCTCTTTTGCAAGAGTTTCTTCCTTCTGTTGTACAGTTTGTTTATGGAAGGAGACCACCAGATTGGCTTCTTTTTTTGGAGGATAGCATCTTGGTTCTGTTTGGGATAGCATGATCCATGCACTCATGTAAGTGCTTATAAAGTGCAATTGTGTAGGATTCAGTAGTCGTAACTGTATTGTCCATCTGCATGGGTGTCATGAAGTTCACCACTTCTGTCTTAAGAAGCATGATGTTGGCTTTGGAGAAATTTTTTATTATGGTTTCTTTAATGGGGGGTGGAGGCAGGATGTGGATATCTAGGGTAATTAGCTTATGGTCGGATCGGACAAATGAGGCATTGACTTCAGATGTGGAACACCAGTCACTCATATTGGTAATGACTAGATCTAGGATATTGTTGCCCCTGGTGGGGGTGTGGATAAGTTGATCCAGGGCATTGGAGTTTATGAATTCCAGAAACCGTTGAGTGAAGGAGTTGGTACTTGAGTAGTTTTCCCAGTTAATGGTGGGGTAGTTGAAATCGCCCATTATTAGGGTGTTTGGTTGAACCCTAATATTTTCCAGTACATCAAGAAAAGAGGAGTGGGAATCCTGGGGCATGGTGGGTGATCTGTAGCAAGCTACAATTTGAATTGCAGTTTTGCCCAGAGTTAGTTGCACTTGGACAACCTCGGCTGCATTATGCTGAGCAACTAGCCTGGAGGTGTGGATATCCTTAATGAATATGGATACACATCCGTCTTTGGTGTTCCGGTCCAGGTTACATGGCTGAAAAGTGTGGTATGAGTTATAGCCTGGTAGTGCAGGGGTGCTCTCTGGAGACTTGAACCATGTCTCAGTCACTGCACAGATATCGATGTTCTCCATTTTAAGGAGTGCCTCGAGTGAGTGCATTTTGAGATTTAGACTTCTGGGATTGAGTAGCATCACTCTCAGTTTTTGCTTGCCTGTTCCTGTTACGGTGGTGAATTTGTCATTTGTATTATAGTGTGCATCTTTTAGGAGCTGGTAGTCTTAAAAGTAATAGTTATCTCTTAGGGGGTGGTAGTCTTAAGAGTAAAGATTAAGATAATAGAGTCAAATAATTGTATTACTGCATTATATGTTGCATATGAAGGTCCTAATCTTGTCTTTTTTTCTCTCTCCCCAATCCTTATATATATTTTTTGGTTTGTTTTATATTGTTATTATGTGTCATCAAAATGCGTCCATGTTATCCATGTGTACCACATCATGGAATGCTCCACAGCACAGTGGGGTAGGTCTGCCATACAGGATTCACCTGCCCCCACTCTACTGGCCCAGGCAATGTTGCCCAGCATGTCTAGTAGCCAACCTGACAGCACCACCTCTGTTGCCGCAGCACTACCTGGCCCCTCAGGTAGTTCTGCACCAGATGACAGTCCAGTGGTTCCCTCTGGGAGCAGTGGCACAGCTGGTGAGTTTATCACCTGTGATGAACTTCCAGAGATGGTTCATAGGTTGTGTACCAAACTATTGGTGCATGCCAAGGCCAGATGGAGGGCCACTCTTTCTCATTTTATTGAGGGCCAGGAGGAGGAGGAGAAGGAAATTAGCATTTCCGGCCAGTGGTGTAGTGAGGTGATAGTGATGACAGTCCAGTGGATGAGGACTTGGTTCTCACTGTCACTCAGCTTGACGACCATGGGTCCTGGATGTCCCCACCCTCACCCCATCTATGATGTTTACCAACCTCTTGTTTTCATCCCCATCCCTGGTTCTTGTCTTGTTTGTCTTGTCTGTCTGCAATTGCTTCCTCACCTACCCAACTTACCAGACCCAGGCATACCAACATTTTACTCTCGCAAATTAAAAAGAAAAAAAAGAAAGAAAGAAAAAGAAATGGCCACCTGAAAAATCATTCCATGCATAGCTCTCCATTTTGCCCATGTGTCGTCTTGACACACTTGATTGAGTCCAGTTAGCTATACAACATGATTGTGTTGTTGTCACCCCTCTATTTGGAGGTGACAGTCCAAATTCAGCTAATATTTTGCATATATTAACAGTTTTTACTGTTGGAAAAATGAATAGCTATGGTTCTTTCCTACCTCTTTCATGCACATTCCTGCATTGCTTTCCATTTGTTCTTCCCCCTCCTTGCTCCCAATTTCTTCACTGTTCTGACTTCCCCATTTCTTTTCTTTAAGGCATTATTATATGATGGTGTGGATTGCACAACAACGTGCAGCAACGGTAATGCAAAAGTACTTAAAAGTATTAGATTCAGTTGTATTTGAATCCAGTATCATCTGGCCCCAAAAGGAATGCATTACTGCATTAACAGGTGGCACCACAGAGATGGAGAGATTAAGTAGCCGGTGTACTACAGACACTCAATACTGTCAGACTTCAGCAATGCAGTTGATGTTTTCACAATGCTTAACAGTTCTCAAGCATGTGTATTCTCATTTGTATACACTTTACTAACTGTCACTCAAACCCGCTGCTCATTGTGCTATGGAAATGTATATATTGTGCTGCATTACTGCTATTTGCTGTCCATTTCCTTTGTATGACCTAAAATTACATGTAGAAACATTACAAACTGATGACTCTATCTAATTATATGTCATACATTTTAAATACATCCATGTGTTGGCACCCTCCCAAGCACTATAACACTGAGGCCTCAGTACTTTTTCCACACATATATCAACCACACTACAGAATGTAATATCAAATGGTGTGTACTATGCAATGCACATCAATCTGTTAACATGCAAAAATGCAACTACTGACCGGTATGCCTAAAAAGCCTTATCTGCAAGGCTATTACAGGAATCAGCATGGACCATATGCACAGGGACATAGGTGACCATCAACACACTTGACCCTAGCCATATTGATTTTGTCAAGGGTAGACCTTGCTTATTGACCCTTATGGACCTGTTAGATACTGACCCCAAAGACCTGAATGAGGGATAACAGGACATACTGCCTATATTCAGTTGTCCAAGGCCTCTGACACTATCCAGATGAGCAGGCCCCTGCACGTATCGTAGCTGCACAGCTCCAAAATCAAATCACAATCCATCATCCATCAAAATCTGTAGAGCCAGCAAACAGTGACAACCACAAAATAATTTTTAATAGACTTTTTTTAATGGACTGAAGAAGGCTTGACAGCCGAAACCGGTTTGCTTGCTTTATTCTTGGCTAAATGTCTTCCTGATAAATTATTTTATGCTTGTCACTGTTTGCTGGCTCTACAGCTTTTGTTGGACTTTGACACTATCTCTCATTCATGTTTCCTGGTGAAGATCTCCCATCTGGAAATTAGGCCATACAGTACTCGATGGAGAGCCAACTGGTCAATGACAGAACACACACTCTCAAAGTTGGGAAGTGTACCTCCACCACTAGCTGACTCACCAGTGGAATACCACAAAGATCTCTGCTGGGCCCTCAATTGTTTGGGAAATACTTATTTGAAACACAGGCATCAGTAGATGGCCTGTGGTTTACCAAGTCTGCAGATGACTGTTAGCTGAACACACTCATATAGGGTCCCCCAATAATGGCAACTTATTACAGTAGGCGCTGAAACAGATTGATGATTGGTGACAAACTCACAGACTGAACTTTAAGCATACAAAGACGTTTTGTCATCTTTGCCACTGATGTATTCCTGCAAATTATGATATTAATAGCATTCCCTAAGCTCAAACACGGTGTTGTGAGATTTGGGAACACATGTTGATATCAATCTACACTTTCATCACTTTGTGCCCATAGTAGTGACACACATACAATCTGAATTGCACACATGATGCATATGGACATAACATCCAAGACCAGGATAGTCATACCTCTGCTGCATTGTACCCTCTTCACACCAATAATGGACTACAATGCTCTTATCTCTTCTTACCTCACCAGACATCTGCAGCAATTTGAGAGGACACAGGTTTGTGTCTGGAAGACTCCAAGGCCTCCAAAAAAAAGACTGTCATACTGTCACTGTACCTGGTGTCATGTAGGCTGCTGAGAGGTTACCTGTCACTGCCCTGCAGAGTGGTGTCAGACCCTGCCCTTCTGGAAATGATGGACATCTGCAATTCAAATGGGAAAACTATAATTTGCCCCAGAGTTCTCAACCTAGCCTGTGACATAAACAGAACATGCTGGGGAGACAGATATCTCCCACAGTGATTCACACTCCTCTGTAATAGGCTCCCACTGTGTGTGAAGCTGTGCTCCTAAATGACCTTGTTCAAGTTCAACCTTGACTACTGGTTGGGTGATTGTAAAGTCACATCTGCGCAGGCACCTATGTGCCTTATGGAAAGGGCCATTTCATGCTGCACACAAACACCCTCTGCTAAAAATAACCATCCAAATATGTTGCGTCTTTACACAGCTAGGCTTCTAAACACCCTAGTGCTATTAGGCTAGTAGCTTCATATGAACCTATGAAGCTATGTGCCTATGCAGACCACACAACCTCTTGTCTCCCACATGGCCTGCTCATGTCATCTACTATAAGTTAACCAGCATGCATGTAAAAATTGGACTTGTGCTGCGGTGCTTGCATTATGTGCTCTGTTCTATAGTCTGTGTACTTAGATAGGTAGGGGTTCTATTCTCACTGCAGCCAGTTGTGTGTTCATCATACCTCTCAACCTAGAAACATCAAAAATCTGGGCAAGGCCCATGAAAAATAGGTACAAATCTGTACGCTGATTAACATATAATTTGCATACATAACTGCATAGCCCCACCCACTCCAATGGAATTGTGGGGTACCAGCTTTCAAACGCAAACTGAAGAACAGACAATCAAAATATGGCACCAAAGTCCCCCTGCAGCCATCCCAATGTCCCATTACCTGGCTATTTCACCCCATTTACCATAAACACTAATGTGTGCATACTGCATTACTTCTACAATGATTTGGATTTTATTTTTACATTTTACAGCATAACAATGCAGAAACACTAATAGACATCTGGTAAACAAAGCAATGATGTCTCACAATGAAAACAGGCTTGGCATTAAAACTTCTCTGCCCTTGAAACTCATATTAATTGAAACAGCACTGAAGCTCACACCACATCCAAAGTAAATGCATCTGGTCAGTGGTGGATAAAGATTACCTTTGGGCTGTTTTCAAATCATTATCCCCTTGCACACAAAACAAGAAACATACATGTTTTCTTTTCTTTGATACACCTTCCTGACTTTATTAAATTATATTCCTTGTATAATACAAGTTATATTATACAAAACACTTGTTAGAGTGCATTTTAAATTTTTTGTTTGTCCAGTAGGCTATACTGTAGGCAATGAAACAAAACGCATGAACCAATAATGGTAAAACTGCCCAATTCAGAACATTTCCATCATAAAAGTCTACTTTCATACCCATACTCTAAATAAAATGACAGTTGTGTAAGCCATAGGCATCTTGCCCAGTGTTTTACACTTATTTTCAATTTCATTTTTTTTGGGGGGGGTCAAAAACAAGGGACACATTTTAAACATTGCTTGTATAATTTTTTTAAGTTGCTAGAATAAAATGTTGTGTTACCACCATGCATTTCACTGGCAAGTTTTGAACCCAGGACAGGACCCTATGCACTACAGTCAAAACATACCACTATACCAAATCAGCAGCTTCCTGAAAAGTAGGAAGACTGAAATTTATTGGCTATCATTTAATGAATTCATTTTTCACTTCTTTCCATAGCTCTCAAACTGTTAGCACAAAAAACAAAGATTTGAAAACAGAATAAAGGTAATCTTTATCCACCACTGACCAGATGCATTTTCTTTGTATGTGGTGTGAGCTTCAATGCTGTTTCAATTAATATGAGTTTCAAGGACAGAAAAGTTTTAATGCCAAGCCTGTTTTCATTGTGAGACATTATTGCTTTGTTTACCAGATGTATATTAGTGTTTCTGCATTGTTGTGCTGTAAAATGTAAAAATAAAATCCAAATCATTGTAGAAGTAATGCAGTACGTACACATTAGTGTTTATGGTAAATGGGGTGAAATAGCCAGGTAATGGGACATTGGGATGGCTGCAGGGGGACTTTGGTGCCATATTTTGATTGTCTGTTCTTCAGTTTGCGTTTGAAAGCTGGTACCCCACAATTCCATTGGAGTGGGTGGGGCTATGCAGTTATGTATGCAAATTAGATGTTAATCAGCATACAGATTTGTACCTATTTTTCATGGGCCTTGCCCAGATTTTTGATGTTTCCAGGTTGAGAGGTATGATGAACACACAATTGGCTGCAGTGAGAATAGAACCCCTACCTATCTAAGTACACGGACTATAGAACACAGCACATAATGCAAGCACCGCAGCACAAGTCCAATTTTTACATGCATGCAGGTGAACTTATAGTAGATGACATGAGCAGGCCATGTGGGAGACAAGAGGTTGTGTGGTCTGCATAGGCACATAGCTTCATAGGTTCATATGAGGCTACTAGCCTAATAGCACTAGGGGGTTTAGAAGCCTAGCTGTGCAAAAACGCAACATATTTGGATGGTTATTTTTAGCAGAGGGTGTTTGTGTGCAGCATGAAATGGCCATTTCCATAAGGCACATAGGTGCCTGCGCAGATGTGTCTTTACAATCACCCAACCAGTAGTCAAGGTTGAACTTGAACAAGGTCATTTAGGAGCAAAGCTTCACACACAGTAAGAACCTATTACAGAGGAGTGTGAATCACTGTGGGAGATATCTGTCTCCCCAGCATGTTCTGTTTATGTCACAGGCTAGGTTGAGAACCCTGGGGCAAATTATAATTTTCCCATTTGAATTGCAGATGACCATCATTTCCAGAAGGGCAGGGTCTGACACCACTCTGCAGGGCAGTGATAGGTAATCTCTCAGCAGCCTACATGACACCAGGTAGAGTGACAGTATGACAGTCTTTTCATATATGTCATGTTTGGAGGCCTTGGAGTCTTCCAGACACAAACCTGTGTCCTCTCCAATTGCTGCAGATGTCTGGTGAGATAAGAAGAGATGAGAGCATTGTAGTCCATTATTGGTGTGAAGAGGGTACAGTGCAGCAGAGGTATGACTATCCTGGTCTTGGATGTTATGTCCATATGCATCATGTGTGCAATTCAGATTGTATGTGTGTCACTACTATGGGCACAAAGTGATGAAAGTGTAGATTGATATCAACATGTGTTCCCAAATCTCACAACACTGTGTTTGAGCTTAGGGAATGCTATTAATATCATAATTTGCAGGAAAACATCAGTGGCAAAGATGACAAAACGTCTTTTTATGCTTAAAGTTCAGTCTGTGAGTTTGTCACCAATCATCAATCTGTGTCAGCGCCTACTGTAATATGTTGCCATTATTGGGGGACCCTATATGAGTGTGTTCAGCTAACAGTCATCTGCAGACTTGGTAAACCACAGGCCATCTACTGATGCTTGTGTTTCAAAGAAGTATTACCCAAACAATTGAGGGCCCAGCAGAGATCTTTGTGGTATTCCATTGGTGAGTCAGCTAGTGGTGGAGGTACACTTCCCAACTTTGAGAGTGTGTGTTCTGTCATTGACCAGTTGGCTCTCCATCGAGTACTGTATGGCCTAATTTCCAGATGGGAGATCTTCACTAGGAAACATGAATGAGAGATAGTGTCAAAGTCCAACAAAAGCTGTAGAGCCAGCAAACAGTGACAAGCATAAAATAATTTATCAGGAAGACATTTAGCCAAGAATAAAGCAAGCAAACCGATTTCGGCTGTCAAGCCTTCTTCAGTGCATTAAAAAAAGTCTTTTAAAAAATATTTTGTGGTTGTCACTGTTTGCTGGCTCTATAGCTTTTGATGGACGATGGATTGTGATTTGATTTTGGAGCTGTGCAGCTATGATACATGCAGGGGCCTGCTCTTCTGGATAGTGACAGATGCCTTGGAGAACTGAACATAGGCAGTATGTCTTGTTATCCCTCATTCAGGTCTTTGGGGTCAGTATCTAACAGGTCCATATGGGTCTGTAAGCAAGGTCTACCCTTGACAAAATCAATATGGCTAGGGTCAAGTGTGTTGATGGTCACTTATGTCCCTGTGAATATGGTCCATGCTGATTCCTGTAGTAGCCTTGCAGATAAGGCTTTTTAGGCATACCGGTCAATAGTTGCATTTATGCATGTTAACAGATTGATGTGCATTGCATAGTACACACCATTTGCAGTGTGGTTGATATATGTGTGGAAAAAGTACTGAGGCCTCAGTGATGTAGTGCTTGGGAGGGTGCCAACACATGGATGTATTTAAAATGTATGACATATAATTAGATAGAGTCATCAGTTTGTAATGTTTCTACATGTAATTTCAGGTCATACAAAGGAAATGGACAGCAAATAGCAGTAATACAGCACAATATATACATTTCCATAGCACAATGAGCAGTGGGTTTGAGTGACAGTTAGTAAAGTGTATACAAATGAGAATACACATGCTTGTGAACTGTTAAGCATTGTGAAAACATCAACCTCATTGCTAAAGTCTGACAGTATTGAGTCTCTGGAGTACACCGGCTACTTAATCTCTCCACCTATGTGGTGCCACCTGTTAATGCAGTAATGCATTCCTTTTGGGGCCAGATGATACTGGATTCAAATACAACTGAATCTAATACTTTTAAGTACTTTTGCATTACTGTTGCCGCACGTTGCTGTGCAATCCACACCATCATATAATAATGCCTTAAAGAAAAGAAATGGGGAAGTCAGGACAGTGATAAAATTGGGAGCAAGCAGGGGGAAGAACAAATGGAAAGCAATGCAGGAATGTGCAGGAAAGAGGTAGGAAAGAACCATAGCTATTCATTTTTTCAACAGTAAAAACTGTTAATATATGCAAAATATTAGCTGAATTTGGACTGTCACCTCCAAATAGAGGGGTGACAACAACACAATCATGTTGTATAGCTAACTGGACTCAATCAAGTGTGTCAAGAAGACACATGGACAAAATGGAGAGCTATGCATGGGATGATTTTTCAGGTGGCCATTTCTTTTTCTTTCTTTCTTTTTTTTTTCTTTTTAATTTGCGAGAGTGGAATGTTGGTATGTCTGGGTCTGGTAAGTTGGATAGGTGAGGAAGCAATTGCAGACAGACAAGACAAACAAGACAAGAACCAGGGATGGGGATGGATACAAGAGGTTGGTAAACATTATAGACGGGGTGAGGGTGGGGACATCCAGGACCCATGGTCTTCAAGCTGAGTGACAGTGAGAACCAAGTCCTCATCCACTGGACTGTCATCACTATCACCTCATTACACCACTAGCCAGAAATGCTAATTTCCTTCTCCTCCTCCTCCTGGCCCTCAATAAAATGAGAGAGAGTAGCCCTCCCTCTGGCTTTGGCATGCACCAATAGTGTCGTACACAACCTATGAACCATCTCTGGAAGTTCATCACAGGTGATAAACACACCAGCTGTGCCACTGCTCCCAGAGGGAACCACTGGACTGTCATCTGGTGCAGAACTTCCTGAGGAGCCAGGTAGTGCAGAGGCAACAGAGGTGGTGCTGTCAGGTTGGCTACTAGACATGCTGGGCAACATTGCCAGGGCCAGTAGAGTGGGGGCAGGTGAAACCTGTATGGTCCGACCTACCCCACTGTGCTGTGGAGCATTCCATGATGTGGTACACATGGATAACATGGACTCATTTTGATAACACATAATAACAATATAAAACAAACCAAAAAATATATATAAGGATTGGGGAGAGAGAAAAAAAGACAAGATTAGGAACCTCATATGCAACATATAATGTAGTAATACAATCATTTGACTCTATTATCTTAATCTTTACTCTTAAGACTACCACCCCCTAAGAGATAACTATTACTTTTAAGACTACCAGCTCCTAAAAGATGCACACTATACTACAAATGACAAATTCACCACTGTAACAGGAACAGGCAAGCAAAAACTGAGGGTGATGCTACTCAATGACAGAAGTCTAAATCTCAAAATCACTCACTCAAGGCACTCCTTAAAATGGAGAACATCGATATCTGTGCAGTGACTGAGACCTGATTCAAGGCTCCAGAGAGCACCTCTTTACTACCAGGCTATAACTCATACCACACTTTTCGGCCATGTAACCTGGACCGGAACACCAAAGACGGATGTGTGTCCATATTCATTAAGGATGTCCGCACCTCCAGGCTAGTTGCTCAGCATAATGCAGCCGAGGTTGTCCAAGTGCAACTAACTCTGGGCAAAACTGCAGTCCAAATTGTAGCTTGCTACAGATAACCCACCATGCCCCAGGATTCCCACTCCTCTTTTCTTGATGTACTGGAAAATATTAGGGTTCAACCAAGCACCCTAATAATGGGCGATTTCAAATACCCCATCATTAACTGGGAAAACTACTCAAGTACCAACTCCTTTACTCAACACTTTCTCGAATTCATAAACTACAATGCCCTGGATCAACTTATCCACACCCCGATCAGGGGCAACAATATCCTAGATCTAGTCATTACCAATATGAGTGACTGGTGTTCCACACCTGAAGTCAATGCCTCATTTGTCCGATCCGACCATAAGCTAATTACCCGAGATATCCACATCCTGCCTCCACCCACCATTAAAGAAACCATAATAAAATATTTCTCCAACGCCAACTTCATGCTTCTTAAGACAGAAGTGGTGAGCTTCATGACACCCATGCAGATGGACAATACAGTTACGACTACTGAATCCTACACAATTGCACTTTATAAGCACTTACATGAGTGCATGGATCGTGTTATTTCAAACAGAACCAAGACGTTATCCTCCAAAAAAAAGAAGCCAATCTGGTGGTCTCCCTCATAAACAAACTGTACAACAGAAGGAAGAAACTCTTGCAAAAGAGAGTAAAATCCCACGAGTGGAGGAGCTCCCTGGTCAGCCTCAGTAAGAAGCTGCGATCCCTGAAAATTCTCCAAAGCTAATTACGAAAACAAAATTGCCACTGATTCTAAAGACAACCACAAAGCATTCTATAGCTAAGTCAAGAATCTGAATGGCAACACTCAGATCTGCTCTGAGTTACAGCACAATGGCACTAAATATATATACCCAACTGATATTGCCAACATCCTGGCAGATAGGTTCAGTGCTAACTTTACACCCCTCTCACCCCCTAAAGAGCCCATCTCTATACCAGAAGAATGCAAAGTTCCTGTAATCACGGCTGCACAGGTAAAAACCACACTCTCCAAAGCCAAGAACACAGCATCCATGGGACCAGACAACATCCCAGGCTGCATTCTACATGAACTACAGAACATACTGGCACCCCACCTAAGTAACATGTTCAATCATAACCTCACCTCAGGCTTTGTGCCTGCTGAATGGTGCACAGCAACGGTTATCCCACTCCACAAGGGGGGAGCTACCATGGACCTCGGGAACTACTGCCCCATTAGCCTGATGAGCCTGGTCTGCAAGGCCTTGGAACGTATCATCATGGAACTTATAAACAAAGACATTGGTAATCTCCAAACTTTGGATCCCATCCAGTTTCTAAAAGGCAGATCATGTCTCCTAAACCTGATAGACTTCTTTGAGGCAGTCATCAAAGCCGTAGACAAGGGTAAGGTGGTTCACACAGCCTATCTAGATCTTGCCAAGGCTTTTGACACCATCCCCCACTCTGGAATTATAGATAAACTCACTAAACTAGGTATAAATCCCTATGTCACAAGATGGGTTGCCAACTGGCTCACTGACAGAACCCACACTGTGAAAGTAGCAGACTCCAAATCCGACTTCAGACCAGTGACAAGTGGAGTACCACAGGGTTCAGTCCTGGGTCCTCTCCTGTTTGTTATCTACTTCTCTGAAGTACAGGCTAACACAGAAGGTCTTTGGCTAACAAAGTTTGCAGATGACTGCAAACTAGGAGCCATAATTGAAACTCCTAACGATGTGGACATCCTACAAAAAGACCTCACTGAGACAGATGCCTGGTGTCAAAGCCATGGCCTCAAGCTCAATGCCAAAAAGTGCATTGTCATCTCCTTGGTAAAAACTCTCTACCCATGAACTACAACATATGCAGTAGTATACTTAACACCGAAAGTGTGATAAGAGACCTTCAGACACAGGTGGACAATAGTCTCTCCTTTGATAAACAAATCGCCACAGTAGTCAGGAAATCCTTCTATGTGGCACACCTCATCACAAAACGTTTCTCATCCAGAAAAAAAAAAAGAGGTCATTGTTCCCCTCTACTTATCACTCATTAGACCCATTATAGAGTACAACGCCCCTTTTGGTATGTACCTCACAAGACATCTCCAACAACTGGAAAGGCCGCAGAAATACCTCACAAAGAGGATTACCAGCCTCATACAGATGCCCTACGCTGACCATCTCAAAAAACTCCAGCTTTACTCCGTCGCATATCACCTACTCAGGGGTGATCTCTGCCTAACATACAAAGCTATATCAAACCCAGAGCTGTTGGACATGCTCCACTTAAAGAAATCCCAATCCCTCCGAGCTACACACTCTAGGGACCTAAACCTTGTCACCACAATAAACAGAACATGCCTGAGTGATAGATTCCTGTCCCAGAGACTTCCCATACTCTGGAATAAACTACCTATCTATATCAAACAAAGCTCTTCATTAGCACTCTTCAAGGAAAATCTTGATGATTGGATGGGAAATAGGAAATTCACCCCAGGGATCACCTCTGTGGCTCTGCTTGACAGTGGCACAGGAAAATAATTTTCTTCGGTGGCAAAAGCCAGAGTAACGTTTTGGCCAGGCTTGTATAGGCCCCAGGGCCGATAGCCTAGTACCTACCTATGAACCTATGAACCTATGAACCTACAGATTGCAGCAAGTACTCCTTTAAATGTGCATATATTGCACATAAGTGTGTTGCAATAATACAGATTACAATTTACAACAGGGCATGTATGCCACTGGTATAGAGCTTTTACTTAAAAACTTTTAAGTTACACATAATTAAAGAATTCACAGAATTGTATATTTTGGAGGTATGGTATTTGTACCCACCACCTCTGACTAAAGTCTAATATTGTACTATTGATTTGGGTGTCAGACTAATACATGCATACTTGTTTTTACAGCTGAGATATGCAGGCTCAATTTGATGCAATTGTATTAAATACCAAGCAAGCTATCTATAACTTTCAGTGCTACAATAACACTACTCTTTTGCTGCATACACACCACATGCTTCTCTCATCCTTGCCAACCTGGTACCATGGGTACTAGCATTGTACTCTCTTTCCATGGCAGCTGTGGAAAAATACAGAATTGAACAGGATACCATTACGAATGCCACTCTTGTCTATATTCAGCTTTTTTTCAAGCACCTTTATTGAATCATCACTTGTGACATATGCAAATTTACATTCGTATGGAAGTAATTAAACTATATTAACATAACAAACATTAGACTTCACATATATTGCAATATATCATATAACATAAGCAATATTATATAAATTATTCAATACCTGCCTTTTTGGTTTTTTTTTAAACAAGAAACATGTTTATTAAACCATCACTTACTACATAGGCACTCATATATTTATATAACTGAAAACAAATTACACAGACATGATCCTAGCTGCAAACATTTTACATCACATAACATAGGTTCATAGGTTCATAGCTTAGTACTAGGCTAACTGCCCTTGCGAGCCATTGTAAGCCTAGCCAATGATCCCTTGTGAGACTCAAACCCTGCACCTTGTGTTTGTAAGGCAAACACCTTAAACACCTATTGACACACTCCCACTTGCAAACATTACACATCACTTTTAATCAACCCAATCTTTCTCACTTAAACATTGCATAGCTCATTTAAGTCCTGCCACATTCTAGACCTCATTCCTCCCTTGTATGTATTGTTCCCACAATTCTGAATTTTTTTCCTATGTAGTTTGCTCCTACCTTTTTCTAAATATCTCAATTCCAGTTGTTCTATTTCTGTTACTATGTTCACTACTTTCAGCATAGTTTGTTTAGATTTTGATTTCCATTTTCTTGTAATTGCTTTTTTGGCAGCCACCATTATTAGACACAACAAGGCCTTACCATATCTAGGCAATTCCGATTCTGTATCATAGTTCCGAAAAAATCATCTCCCTTATCAGACCAATCTGCCCACCAAGCATCTCCAGCAATGCATCTCACAGGGAATCCTTAACGTTTGCCAACTCAATGCACTCACAGAAAATATGTTCTCAGTTACATCTTTCTTCCCCTTCACATATCCAACATTTACTCTCTGTAGTTGATGCTTATACATCTATGGGATGTCCCCTATCCTAAATTCCTTGATCCAGGCATTGAGAATACCCATCTTCCTTCTCCGGAGATCATTGTAGTGATGCCTTCATTGGTCACCAGTGCAGGGGCTACAGATGGCACTGGTTAAAGCTGGGGCCAAACTATCCCAAGCCTCTAACTTATACTGAGACCTAGAATCATACCCCTAGAGCAACCTGGCATTATAGTGTTTCACTAGGAGTCCAAGAACAATCTTGGACTCGAGGACACCCCATCTCTGAGTCCTAAATCTCACACCCTTATCACGAATGCCTGCCATGTCTATCATGCATCAAGAAAAATTAACAATGATGGTTTCCCACCAATTTCAGTTATCAAATTTACTGAGATTGTGCACACTGTTTGAAAATGTTGAGCACCGCTTACCATCACACAAACATTGTTCAAACACTGTGTGCAATGGTAAGCGGTACAAAACAGTGGCAAGCAATGCAATTTCAAGGTTATTTGATGTACAAAGAGTTTTGTATGTGTGTTTGACAAATGTGAAGGTTGGCCAGTTTAGAGAGCAGAAATATACTTACAGGAATATAGAACACTGAATACCCTTGGTTATACATTTAATAATAAATGTGATAATACATACATACATAAATAAATAAATAAATAAATAACACAATATTAGTGTCTCAGCCCACATGCCTATAAGTAATATCATCTACACTATGTCAAGTGTTATAAGAGTGACTATAATGGGAAGTGAAACAACAGTAAAATTGCATGGAATATGCTGTATTTGAACCCAGCACCACGTGCAAGTCAGTCCTACACTAACACCTGTTGCCACCAAAGAATTGCATTAACAACTGTTCGTGTTTCAATTTATTGCTATAAACTGCAATTTTATAACAATAAAACAAAGGTTGCCTACCAAGTACTAGAACCCAGGACCATCTGTACTCTAGCCCACACTTACACCTGCAGCCACAACATTAGTTACATCTCATTCCCTATCTTACTATTCATTCTTAAGGTCTCACTGTTAACTAGAATGCAACATCACTTAGTAGGATTGTACCATGCCCAACAGTATTAATTGAATCATGCGGGTTTCTATTTTGGGCTGTCTGGGTCCTGTTTGCTTCCTGGATGAGCAGTTTGCACACTGCTGTGCTTCATGCACACCAGGTAAACACAGCCAAACTTGACATTCATTTTTATCCATTTTCTCTGTTTGCACTAAGAAGCACAGTTTGCAAACAGTGAAATAAAAGAGAGAGAAAGAGAGAAAATGATTCAAACCCAGTACCATCCGAGCCCAAAATGAAAAGTATCAATGCATTAAAACCTGCTGCCACAGACTCTGTTAAGTAACAGCTGTTTTCATAGAATCAATACCAACTGCAAGACTTTACCAATGCGGCTCATGTTTGTGCCCTGCTAAGCAGTGTGCAAACAGGTGTATTTCGCAAGTGTGTACACTTTGCCAACTGCAAAACTGCAATCCCAGTGTCTCAGTACTTTTTCCACACATATATTTATTTATTTATTAATTTATTTTACAGTTGTTAACTGGGTTAGTCCAACTGAGTTTGCAAACAAACCCATTTTCAGTGGAAACCCGAGGGGAAATGCCCCAGCAAACATAAGTAAAGATAAAGTGACAATATACAAATATTAAATAACAATCACAATACAAAATAAATGTAAAACAGAAAAGGTTATTAACTATTTACATTGCACTGACAGTAAGCAACCCATTATATATATATATATATATATATATATATATATATATATATATAGGACGTTTGATCAAAAGATCAAACGTCTGAATCCATAACCATAGAATGCACTTTAAAGAAAGTGCTTTCAGCAAAAAAGCGCTTTCGTTAAAGCGTGTTAATAAAAAAAAAAAAAAGAACACTACATTAACATTTCTGCAGGAGGGCTTTGCCCCCCTGCATCCCCCCACCCCCCCTACTTTAATATGCTCCCTTCGAGACCACACTACAGTGGGGAAAAGGGAATTTTCCCTTATCCACACCATAGTATGGCCTTGGCAACAGGCATACTTACACAAAAGTGCTTCTTCAGTGAAAAGCACTTTCGCGTAAGTATGCTGTCCTTAAATGGATTTGGACGTTTGATCTTTTGATCAAACATCCTAGATCCTTATATAGATATATATATATATATATATATATATATATATATATATATATATATATATATAATTTAGTATGTTGACCATTCAGAATGCTGACTGTCATATGGCTGACACCATATGATCGACATTCCGAAAGACCGACATCTTGAAATAACAGCATTTATCTACCTGTAAACATAGTAAAGCTGTGTTATACAGGGGGCAACCCCCCCTGCACCCCCACACTCCCTGCTACTTAAATATTCCTACTCTGAGATCACACCACAGTGCAGGTAAGGGGAATCTCCCAGTCCTACACTGTAGCAGGATCTCCGCTATCATTTGTCAGCCTTTCAAACGTTCGCTCATATGGTGTCGGCCATATGAGTTTCAAACATTTGAAAGTTCGAACAAATGAAGGGCTTCCATATATATATATATATATATATATATATATATATATATATATATATATATATATATATATATATATATATATATATATATATATATATATATATATATATATATATCACCTACACTACAGAAAGTAATATCAAATGTTGTGTGATATGCAATGCACATCAATCTGTTAACATGCAGAACTCCAACTATTGACCCATCAGCCAAACAAGCCTTATCTACAAGACAAGAAAGGGATTAGCATGAACCTTATCCACAGGGACATATGTAGGTGACCTTCAACTCACTTGAGTCAACCCATGTTGTGTTTGTCAAGGATGGATCTTGCTTATTGAATCTCATGGACTTCTTTGATACTGACCCCAAAGACCTGGATGACAGATAACAGGAGATACAACCTGTGTTCAGTTATCCAAAGCTTTGACAATATCACACATTCATGTCACATAGCAAAAATACCCCATCTGGGAAGTAAACCATACAGTACTAGCTGGATAGCCAACTGGCTCAACAACAGAACACATGTTGTCAAAGTTGGGGACTGCACCCCCTCCCCTCTAGCCACTTACCAATGGAATACCCAAAGATCTGTGTTGGTCCATCAAATGTGTGGAACGTATTTCCCTGAAGTGCAGGCAGTGGTAGATGGCCTGTGGTTTACCATGTTTGCAAATGACTGTTAATCAGATGCACTCATATAGATTCTCCCAATGATGATAACATATTACAGAAGGGGCTGACAGAGACAAATGATTGGTGTCAAACTCACAGATTGAACCTTATAGCAAATAATGCCTCATTGTCTCCTTTGGCAATGAAGTACCCCTGCTAATTATGATATACATAGCACCCCTCTCAGCTCAAACACAGTGTTGTGAGACTATGAACGCATGTTCATAGCAATCTACAGTTTCATCACTATATGTCCACAGTGTTGAGACACACATTCTGCACTGCGCCCATCAAACATATGGACATCACATCCCAGACCAGGGAGGTCATAGCTCTGTTGTACTCCACCCTTGTCAGACCCCTAATCGAGCACAAGGCTTCCTTCTATCTGTACCTCACCAGACAGCTACAGAAATTGGAGAAAATATAGAGGTTTGTTACTGGAAGAATGCAGGTATTCCAAACATCATATACATGGAAAGACTACAAGACCTGCCACTGTACTCTGTATCCTGCAAGCTGCTGAGAGCTGACCTATGCCTGATCTACAGAGAAGTTTCAGACCTACCATACTGGAAATGCTGGACATCTACAAATCAAATGGGGCAAGGATAACTTGCCACAGTGTTCTCAACCTAGCTGGTGACATAAACAGAACATACTGGAAAGACAGATATATCCCCCAGTGACTGACACTCCTCTGTAATAGGCTCTCACTGGATGTGAAGCAGTGCTCCTGAATGACCCTGTTCAAGTGCAACCTTCACTACTGGTTGGGTGATTGTAAAGTTGCATCAAGGGTGACCCCTATGTCCCTCACAGACAGACCCAGTTGTTGCTGCTCACAAAATTGCTCTGCTAACAACAGCCATGTAATTATGCTTAATAAGGGTACTTTTGTTTTTACACAGCTAGGCTTCTATTGCCTCATCTGCACTGACAACCATGTACTCCTAAAACTTACAAATACAATATGTGAGAGATGCAACTATACAATGAATGTAAAATAAGTGATCTCTCTCTCTCTCCCTCTCTCTCTCTCTTTCACTCACTTAACAACAAACCAGATATCAAACACGTTGTCAGCACACACATTTCACCTCCTCAGCAAACTGAGTGCACAATACATAACACAACACATGCAAGAGGTACTCATTAGAAGCTTACCAAAAGAGCACAGACCTCACAAATGCAAACCTTCTGCGTACATTAAACTTCCAATGGAACCCACCACACATAAAAACAAACATATCAGTGTGTCACCCATTAAGCCCTCAAGGCAAAACATCTGAAAATCAATGTCTTGGTCATAGGCGAATCCATAGTGAGACACACAAATGTCCTACTCGCAAGTTTGTACAAGTAGAAAGCCAAGGTCAGCTGCTTGTCAAGTGCCAGGATCCACACAGTAATGCACACACTCAAGTCTCTCAACAACAAGCACAGTTACACCTCTGTTGTATTCCATGTTGGATCAAATGACTTGAGACATACCTCACTGTACTATATGAAGAGAGATATGGCTGAGCTCTCAGATTATATGTCCCAGACAGGTATGTTGATAGCTAAAGCAGAATTCTACCTTCACCCAGGACGATGCTTCAGTACAAACAAAAGACTTATCACCTTCAACAATTGGCTTAGCTACTGGTTTCAGTCCAGGGAGATTGAGTATTTCTCAGCCTGGGATGATATGGTTGAAAGGCGACGGTCCATGATGCTTTGCCAGCAATGGTCTTTATCTGTCACCTCTTGCCTTTCAGTTACTGGCCAAGGTACTTGCATCAGCCATACTGCCTGTTTTAGGCAAGGTCAAAAGACCAAAATTCCTGACGTAAAATATATCTTCAAAAGACAAACTGAAAGTTATTATGCTTAATGCTAGGAGTGTAGATCAGAAACTACACTCATTGGGAAGATGTTGATGTTTGTGCAATCACAGAGACAGGTTTAGGGTTGTAGAGGGTAATCCAGCCATGAATGGCTATAATGCTTTCCACATATTCAGGCCACAAAATGAACATGAAAGAACCAAAGGAGGAGGTGTATCCATCTTCATAAAAGACAAATACACCTCAAGACTGGTTAAGCATTATGACTCCCTAGAGTTACTTGTAGGAAAGACCCCCATCCATGCCATTGTTAGCTATAGGTCCACCAACATGGACCATGAAAAACACACAGTGCCTTCCCATACCTGCTTCAGTCACTTATAATACAGCCAAACACGCTAGGCATGGGTGACTTTAATTATGCTTCCACTGATTGGGATACATATATGAGCTCAAACACGCTCGCCCAAAGGTTCCTGCACTTTGTAAGCACAAATGCTCTGGAACAGTTAGTCTGCACCTCCACAAGGGGATGGAATGTCCTTGACCTAGTACTCACCAATGTGTGAGATCACTACACCACCTCATGTGCGACACCCATCCTTGTAAGGTCTGGCCATAAATCATTCATGTTCACTGTAACAACTGTACCTGACCCCACACACTCAGGATCCAAAAGATTGAAAAGTTTCTCCAAAGCAAACTATAGCATCCTGAGTGATAGTATAAGCAGTTTCAAACCTCCTGCCAGCCAATGACAGTATTGACTCCTATATGAGGGTGTACACAGATGTCCTGTATACACACCTTTACAAGTGCATGGACTTAGCCATACCAGAATGGATCAAAACTTGCTCACAAAAAACAAGCCACCTTGTTGCATGTCTAGTATAAATAGATTATACCACAAGAGAAATAAACTGATGTTCAGTAATTAGATTTAACAGTCTCAGCAGAAGAACACCCTCCATAGCTTGAACAAGCAAATGAAACATCTTGTAAAGTCCACTAAAGTTAATTATGAAACTAAATTAGCATCCATAACTAAGGATGATCACAAGGCTTTCTTTGGCTATGTCTGTAATGTACAAGGGAAGGCTCAGCTTTACACCAAATTCATAGTGGATAGTACCTGCAATACTGAATCTGAGGACATCATCAACCTGTTAACAGACAGGTTTGGCATACATTTCACACCACTGTATCCAGCAATCATATCCCAAAGTATACCTGTCACCAGTTCTCTACATACTATCTGTAAAGAACAAGTCATAACTGCACTCGCCAAGGCCAAAAACACAACCTCTATGGGACCAGATGGCATTCCAGGATGCTTACTGAACGGTGTAAGATAAGAGTTAGCAGAATTACTGGGTACTCTCTTCAACCACAGTCTAAGTACTGGCTTTGTCCCCAGCATAGTGGTAAACAGCAACCGTAATCCACTTGCAGAGAGTGAGTCCCTCAACTGACCAAGGGAACTATGGACCCATAAGCCTGCCCCACCTTTTCTGTAAGGCTCTGGAGAGAATCATCTTGGACCTTATCAACAAGGACATTGCTGACCTTCAAACTCTTGACCTGACCCTGTTTGGCTTCATTAAGGGCAGGTCATACCTGTTAAACCTAATTGATTTCTTCAAGTGTCACCAAAGCCCTGGATGAGGGCAAATCAGTACATACTGCCTATCTGGACTTGGCCAAGAGCTTTTGCACAGTCCCTCACTCAGGCATCATTGAGAAACTCACTCAGCTGGGGATTAACCCATAGGTCATTAGGTTGGTAGCCAACTGTCTCAACAATAGAACAAATACAGTTATAGTTGAGGATTCCACCTCTTCTAGCAGGCATGTTAACAATGGTGTTTCACAGGGGTATGTGCTGAGACTACAACTGTTTGGAATCTATTTCTCATAAATTCAGGTGATAACAGTTGGCCTGTGGCTCACCAAGTTCACCAATAACTGAAAACTGTGTGTAATCATTGAATCCCCAAATGAAGTCAACATACTACAAAATGGGCTTGTATACATAAATGATTGTTGCTAAAGCCACAGATATAATGTTAACCCCAAAAAAGCACTATTATTCCTTTCAGCAAAGGAGAAGTCCCTGCAAATTACACTATTAATAATACCCCCAAGTTCCAAACCAAAGTTGAGAGATTTGGGAATGCATGTTGATAGCAAAGTCAACTTTGATCATCATGTGTCCACTGTGGTAAGGAAGGGTGTTTACCTTGAACACCTCATAAGTAAGGAAATATCCCCCAAGACTAAGGATGTTATCAATCCACTGTATCTGTCCCTCATGAGACCAATATATAGTACAATGCTCACTTTTGCTTGTACCTCATGAGACACCTGCAGCAGCTGGACAGACCTAAGAAGTTTCTCACCATGGAAAATCCAGAGAGTTCAACACATGACCTACATAGACAGACTGAAAACTCTGTTACTATACTCTGCATCATACAGACTGCAGAGAGGTGACTTGTGCCTAGCCTACAGTACACTCTCAAACCCTGCCTTAATGGAAGTGCTGCACCTCCACAAATCAAATAGGATAAGACTCATTCACAGTAGGGACCTTAACCTAGCCTGCAACATCAACAGGACATGCTGGAGAGACAGCTATGTCTCCCAGAGATTGTCATGGCTATGGAACAAACTCTCTAGTCACATGAAACTGAGCTCCTCAATGACCCTATTTGAGTAACTTGGATGATTAGGTGGGAAATCATAAATTTACCAGGGGGGTTTCACCTACATCACTCTTAGACAGTGGCAACCAATGCTGATTATAGTTTCGCAAATATGGACTGCATATTTTGGTCTATAAGGAGCAATGGTACAACTTTGCTAGGCTTGAAAAGGACGTAGGGCCATTAGCATAGAAACCTGTTATGAACTTATGAACCTAGGGCCATTATGATAGTAGCTTTGTATGAACCTATGAAGCTATGAACCTATGCAGGCCTGCAAACATCTTGTCTCAGATATGGCCTGCTGATGTCATGTACTATAGGTTCAGCTGCAGTCTTGCAAAAGTCAGACTTGTGCCATGCCACTTCCATTAAGTACTAAATACTGTGTTCTGCAGTCTGTGTACTTAGATAAGTAAGGGGTTCTGTTCTCACTGCAGTCAAGTGTGTGTGTGTGTGTGTGTGTGTGTGTGTGTGTGTGTGTGTGTGTGTGTGTGTGTGTGTGTGTGTGTGTATGTTTGTGTGTACTTTTGCTTGAAATTACAAAAAAAAAAAAAACGGTTCCTCCTGTGTCCTGGGATCCAAAAACTCCAACCAGCCAAATGTAAGTTCTGAAAAGAACTGAACCAACCACAAATGGTGAAAATGATTTAATAAAGGGATGTTCTGTTAAGCGCTTTCACTTACAACAACAGTAAGATTCTTCAGAACTACCAAATACCCAGTAAAAAGCATTTAAATAACTTTTTTGGCACCAACAATGTAGCAAACTCCTTAAAGAAACACACAGCAAAAACATACACAATGTATCATACTCCATCCTAAATCATTGCCAAGAATATATAATAAAAAATAAAAAAAAGCACAAAATACACTACAATAATCCATACTACAAAACTATCTGAAATATCTAAAATAAGAATAAAAAACAAGAATAAAAACATATATATCCTCAAGTTAACATTAATAGAGGCTTAATTGTAATAAAATCATTTAGACCAGGTTCAGTGGAAGCATCTGTATAAATTTGCCACCATAGCTCCTTGTAAGACAAATATATCTTAAAATTACCCCCTTTGGAGTCTATAACTACACTATCCAGAATTGCAAATTTAAAAATAATGCTTATCACCACATTTATTTATATGTCTATATAATGCATTATTCACATCCTTAGTTTTGATGTTATACAGGTGCGAATAAATGCGTTTATTAAATTTTCTCTCCGTTTTACCTATATAATAACCTGAACAAACCATACATAAAGCGAAGTAAATAACCATTTTGGTTTGACAATTCCCTTGTTTAAGCCTAATTTTAGTATGAGTAACATTATTCAGGATAACATTTTCCCCTTCAAAAATGGAACTACATTGTTTACAACAACCACATTTACTCGTATACCTTTTATTGTTATTCCCTTCTCTACACCAATGCCCTCTATCCAAATAATATTTCAAGTTCTTTCCTACTTTGTTAACACATTGGGGAGCTTTTCCCAATATTAATGAAATTTCCTGATCAGCTAGTATAATATTCCAATTATTTTTAAATATATTCATAATTCTAGTTATATACGGACCATATTCTAAAACACAAACTCTATTGAAATTGCTGTCCTCTTTTACTTTTCATCACAACAAGTACTACTCATATTATTATGGGTCTTATTAACATATTTATAATTATATCCTAATAACGGTATATACTTAATACCCCATTCTTTGATAACATATTCATTAATATTTAGCATCATATGGTTGTCATATCCTCTTTCCTTAAAAAGAGGCATGATAAATGTGACCTCTTCTAACATATCTTGATAGTCTGAGGTCATTCTCACTGCTCGTATAATTTGCCCCTTATATATATTAGAAAATTGTTTGTTGGGGTGATTACTGCTATATTCGAGATAGCTATTTGAGAAGGTATTTTTGCGATAAATTTTAGATTTAAATTCTTTCTCAGATTTGAAAACCAAGGTGTCAAGGTATGGAACCCCTTGTTGACTTTTAAAACCTGTAAATTTGAGATAACTGCTACTTAGATTGATATATTCAAAAAACTCTTCAAAGGCTTCTACTTTTCCTGCCCATAAAATGTATATATCATCCAGATATCTAACATAGTGCCTCACTTTTTTCATATATTCACTAGTAAATAACATGGTCTCTTCCCAATCTAACATTACTAAATTGGTGTAGATGGGAGCACAAAAGCTCTCCCCATCGCTGCACCTTACTTTGTCGAAAATATTCTCCTTCAAAGAAAATATAGTTGTAATATAGTTGTAATCAAGTACCAAAGACATCATATCTACTAGTAAGCAGTTGGTGTCCCAATCAATGTCTGCATATTTTCTAATACTACTAGCAAAGGCTTCCAGTCCCTCTGATTTGGGTATACAGGAAAAGAGGTCAATGACATCTATAGTGACAAAAAGTAGCTCTTCATCATATAAGTTTATGGGATAATTTTTCAAAAAATCCCAAGAATCCTTTGCAAGATGAGATACCTTGACACCTTGGTTTTCAAATCTGAGAAAGAATTTAAATCTAAAATTTATCGCAAAAATACCTTCTCAAATAGCTATCTCGAATATAGCAGTAATCACCCCAACAAACAATTTTCTAATATATATAAGGGGCAAATTATATGAGCAGTGAGAATGACCTCAGACTATCAAGATATGTTAGAATAGGTCACATTTATCACGTCTCTTTTTAAGGAAAGAGGATATGACAACCATATGATGCTAAATATTAGAGAATATTTTATCAAAGAATGGGGTACTAAGTATATATTATTAGGATATAATTATAAATATGTTAATAAGACCCATAAAAATATGCTTTTTTTTGATTTTTTATTATGTATTCTTGGTAA
Source organism: Protopterus annectens (assembly GCF_019279795.1). Taxonomy (NCBI): domain Eukaryota; kingdom Metazoa; phylum Chordata; order Ceratodontiformes; family Protopteridae; genus Protopterus; species Protopterus annectens. Next base: position 432,510,662 of record NC_056735.1, read on the forward strand.
TGATTTAGGATGGAGTATGATACGTTGTGTATGTTTTTGCTGCATGTTTCTTTAAGGAGTTCGCTACATTGTTGGCAACAAAAAAGTTATTTAAATGCTTTTTACTGGGTATTTGATAGCTCTGAAGAAGCTTAGTGTTGTTGTAAGTGAAAGCGCTTAACGGAACATCCTTTTATTAAATCATTTTCTCCATTTGTGGTTGGTTCAGTTCTTTTCAGAACTTACATTTGGCTGGTTGGAGTTTTTGGATCCCAAGACACAGGAGGAACTGGTATTTTTTTTTTTTTGTTCGTCAGTTTGGTTGTGCTTGAAATTACAGAGAACCTTTTACCACAGCATGTGGGATACTGTTATTACCATATTCTCAATAAACACTGCAGATGTCATCAACTACATCAGATGGTTGTATATGCAGTCATCCCACAAGGGTATGGTCAGACACTGGCTTGGAGGCCAGGCAGATGTCACCTCATCCTATGATAGACAGATTGCAGTGACATGGCTTTTAATCAATCCACATACATCATGGCATGGTTTGTAGGCCCTGTGTTATCTTGCTGAGAAAGCCCTGTGGTGTCCAGCTGCTGCATGTGTCTGTTGAGGTTCTTGCAAAAGAAAGCATTATATTGTATTACTGCTGTGATGAGGTTTGACTACAGCGCTGTCATACAATCATAAGATCTGAATATGATGGCGTGACTTATGATGTGCACTATACATTTTCATGGAAAATCATTAAAGAGGGAGAAGTTAGAAAGTAATGATACACATTGCAGTTTTTGACTTCACAACCCTTACATGAGCATTCACTATACAGCTGTGAAATATTGATGCTATCAGCTGTCTAACTTTCCAAGGCCAATGTAAATTAAAGGTACAATGAGCAGTTTAACAGCACAAATGCAGATATACTCAGCACTAAGTTAGCTTCACACCCTGAGTATCAGATACAGCTTTTGTATGTCTGAATCCAAAAGACAGAAAACAGGGATATGGCACAGTTATCATCATTTGCACAGGGTGTTGTGTGGGGAGCAGGTAGCCTAGACTGACAAAAATGGTTGGTGAATATTTGTGAGAAAGAAGGAGAAGAAGGCAGACTTTGGAATAAAACAACAAATGACCAGTGAACTGTTGTGTTTGTGTGTCTGTACTGGTCCTCCAGGTGAAATTGGTGTGAGAGTGTCTGCATGAAAACAGTCAGCTCTGAACTAGCTCTACATCTTGGTCTGTCAGACACGTGTGAGCAAAGCATGGCAGAGGTGGCAGTTTATCATTGTCATCTCCGACCATGAGAACTGGCTCTGCAAGGAGTTGAAGTGGCACCTCCACACCCAAGGTCAGATGCAGTGCTGCTACTTGAATGTGACTGATGTCTGCTTGACAAGCTCCCTTCATGGGGATGTTCAGGAGCATGAACCCATGGCCTGCCACATCTAGGTGTGGAAAGCACACTTACTGATGGAGCAGTGGAAGTACTGCCATTATGGGAGCATGATTGGGCATGGCCACTTTGGCTGAAAACAGATGATGTGGCTGACCTACTCCCATGAGTATGCCATTCCCCTCCCAGCAGAGGTTCCATCACAGAGACTGCTTGTTCCATGACAGACACCATGTCATTCATCCAATCCAGTGAACCAGCAACACCGTGAAGGCAGTTACACATGTCAGGCTATGCCACATCTACAACTCTGAGAATTTGTCTGGAGCACCTATGGGAATGTGGCTGTGCCTGCATGATGGCCATAAACATATGTTGAATGGCATGGGACATGGCACTTGCACCATGTGGAGGACAGGCAGCAGGCTCCCTTCCAAATACCTCTATCAATCCTCCTGTGTTGCATCTTGTGAAGATAGATGAAGGCTGCCAGCCTAGCCATATAGAATTCTGCAATTTGTAAATATTAATGTAAGCCACAGGCTTGTTCTCTTAAATGTGAAAAGATTGTATTAGATGTTGAACTGAATAAAATGTAACAACAGTGCACTCTGCTGTATGATAAGTCAAGCATTGTTAATTCTTTGATCTAAAACACAGAGCCGATATGTCTAGAGGGAGGCATTCTGCCTAGGAGGCCAGAGTTAATGGCTAGAATTTTTCATGTATAAGTTCTTTTATTGCTCTGGCTTCCTGACCACCTGCAAGATCAAAAGGGCTATTAGCTACTGAGTTTCTGTTAGCCTGGGAACCAGAATAAAATGGTATAATCAGAAATGAATCAGTGGTACTGTGTTATCAATTTAAGGATAGAAAGAAAGAGGGGATTTTGAGGATTTGCCTTGAGAACATCCAACTCACCGGCACTCTGCCTGTGTTCTATATGTAAGTTTATTTTATAACTTTGTTTTCTCTTAGATATAGCTGGGAACTAGGAAGATTAGATTATTTGTTTCTGTATTGATGTCAGGACTTTTCTACAGTATTATTTTAAGTAATTCTCTTTGATCTCTGAACTCTTGACTAGCAATGTGTAATAAGAAGTATTGCCTTGTGTTTTTATTATTTATTATTACATATTTTTAAACCTTTCAACTGTGGTTGTTTTGTGTAGAGATAATTTAAGCTCTAAGAGTAAATTGCATGTATTTAGTGATATTGTATAAAGCCACTCCAAAAGCCTTGACTGATCAGTTGGACTTACCATTTGGATAATAATATTGCACAATATAATTGGACACTCTTTCATAAGGGCCTTTTAGTAGCTGATAAATATTAGTGATTGGTGGCAAGTGGTACTACCATATAGTCTGGATAATTGGAGCACAGCTGGAGAACCTGTGCCAGCCTTCCCAAGGAGTGTCTGTGTGATTGTATATAACTATTGTCTCAATGTGTGTGTGTGTGTGTGTGTGTGTGTGTGTGTGTGTGTGTGTGTGTGTGTGTGTGTGTGTGTGTGTGTGTGTGTGTGTGTGTGTGTGTGTGTGTGTGTGTGTTGTGTGTCAGCTACTTGGGAAGGGACACAAAGTACTGGTTGGACAGAGAGGGTGCTGAAGGTTTTAGCTTGCCCACTAGGCTGAGATCTGGACCATATAGCTGTGCCAGTGGGAAGTCTTATTGGGGACCTGGAGAGAAAGTGAGAAACCAGCCCCAGACGGACTGTGCTCTCTGTGTGCTCTTAAGCGAAATTGTACTTCACTGAGTGTGCATTTATTATCCTTTCCCTATATGGATGCCCTTAATTGGTGTTAGTGGTGAGGATTGCGGCTCCTTAATTGCTGCGCCAGCGCACAGGCATCACACATTAATTGTTTGGCAGTGGTGGGATATCCACACCACATATTAATTGGTTGGCCATTGGCTTGTAGTGGTGAGGATAGTGAATTCTTGTAGCTTGTGTACATTGATCACTGAAGGTGTTTTTGTACTCTAAATCAGCCATGCAGTGAATACTCATAGTTCACATCACAATTGTTTTATTTCTTTTGTTAGCTTAGTTAGTCAGGGAGAGCAGGCAAGCATGTCAGCAGAGGAGTACAGAACGCTGATAAAGAGCCAGCTGGCTGAGCTGTGCCAGGATAGGGGACTGGTGCATGAAAATCTGACTAAGGCAGACATGATTGCAGCTTTGGTCACAGCTGCATTAGAAAACAGCAACCACGAGAGCAATCAAACTGGATTTGGTGATGTACAACACTCAGAGAATGGACAGCTCAAACTTTCTGGAGAGGACTTAAAAATCCATCTGGAGCTAAAGAGACTTGAGTTGGAGGCCAGGTGTTTGGAAACAGAAGCAGCAGATAGACTGAGATGTCTACAGGCTGAAGAGGGATGAGAAACTGCTATGCCTGGAAGCTGAGGAGAGGGAAAGGCAGAGGCAGCATGAAAAGGATATGCTGACTCTTTGCCAGAGTCATGGAGGTAATGGTGAAGGGATTAATCAGACCCAGGAAGCACAAAAGGTCAGTAAATCTCTTCTGCAGTTTACAGAGGCGGCTAATTTCGATAATTTCATTCATATGTTTGAGAGGGTATATAAACAGTATGAGGTTGACCAAAGGCTCTAGGTATGGTTCCTGACCCCCTTACTCCATGGTAAAGATGTAACTGTTTTGTCCAAAATGTCTGACATTGACTGTTTTAATTATACTACTGTTAAGAATTGCTTGCTAGAATTTTTTAAGTTAACACCTGAAATTTATAGGAAAAAGCTTTGTGAGCACAGACGCAAGGCAGATGAAAGTGTATGTGAATATGTTACTGAACTGAGCACTAATTTTCATAGGTGGGTGAGTGGATGTCAGGTCACAATTTTTGATGGGCTGTCAGACCTTTTGGTGAGGGAACAAGCCCTTAGCACTTTGCCTGATGACATGAGGATCTGGTTAGTTGACAGACAATGTGCTACTTCAGATGAGTTGGAATAGAAGGGAGACCTATACCTAGCAAGCAGGGCAGCCCTGCACAGGAAAGGGACCCCAAGTACTGCTCATAGATCTAAAGAAGACCATGGTGGGAAGCTCAGACTGACCCAACAGAATCTGCCAGTAGCAGGGGAAGCCACTAGTCCAGGTACACATCTAGGACCTGTGGTTAAATATTTTGAATACAACCAGTAGGGCCATGTGGCATACAGATGCCTATGGAGGCAAGGTAGGGAACAAAAGTTGAGAGAGCCAGTAAGTGGGGAAGACAAAATGCTAATAGCAGGTTGTTTTGAGACAACAGAGGTATCGAACTACTATCCTGCAAATGTCCTGATAGGGAAGAATTTTGATGAGGCAATACTATGTGTTAGTGTAGTTACCTGCAGGCAGGCATGGAGACAAGCATGTGAGTCTGGTAGCCTGGGGGAGATCCAGACAGACTGCATACTTGCAGCTGGGACTGGTAAGGTGGTTATTTCAGGTAGTGAGCTATCCTGTAGCAGGGAGACTGAAGGTGAGCCACAGCTTCTTGTGGGTATTGATGTTCCCTTGGACAGAGCAACTGCAAGAGTAGAGGTGAGTAGTAGTACCCTGGCTGACAGTGAGGCACCTCTGTCAGAGGATGCCAGACTCCCCATGGAAGGGGAGCTGAGAAGGGTTACACAGAGGGAGCTAAGACAGGCTCAGCTCTCAAACACTACATTACAAGGCCTGAGAGATGTAGCTAGTGAAGGACCTGATTCTCAAGGGAAGGGGGATCTGTACACTGGGACAAAGGGTTACTGTACAGAGAGTGGACCCCTGAGGAAGGGCTAGAAGGTAAGAGGCTACAGCATTTGTAGTGCATAGAGCCTTCCATCTGGCACTTCTAACCATAGCCCATAAAATTCCCTTTGCAGGTTATATGGGCATAAAACATACAAAGAGATGTATAATGCAGAACTTCTATTGGCCTGGAATTGCCAGGGATGTAACAGGGTACTGCAGGACCTGTGGACAATGCCAAAAGGTAGGCATGGCAGGAGACAAGGGGAGAGCTCCTTTGAAGGCTTTGCTTGTGATGAGGAACCATTTCAGAGGGTAGCTATGGATATTGTGGGGCCTCTGAGTACCCCAAGTTCCACAGGAAAAAAAGCATATTGTAGTGGTAGTAGATTATGCTACAAGATACCTGAGGCAGTGGCTTCATCCTCCATTGAGGCAGAAAAGGTGGCAAATGATTTCTTAAAGATTTTCAGTAGGGTAGGTTTCTCAAAATAAATACTGACTGACAAGTGCCAATTTCATGTCACAACTGCTGGCTTGTCTGTGGAAGTACTGTAGGGTGAAGCACTTGAAAAGCACCCCTTACTATCCCTAGACTAATGGTCTGGTTGAGAGGTTAAACTCTACAATCATGTCCATGCTACGGGCATTTGCAGACCAGTTTAAGAGGGAGTTGGACAGATATTTGTCCCATCTGTTGTTTGCTGACAGAGAGGTTCCCCAGGAATCCACAGGTTTTTCACCCTTTGAGTTGCTGTATGGGCATAGGGTGAGGGGACCTCTAGATTTAATACGAGATGAGTGGGAAGGTGAGTGTGAATCTTACAAGGAGTCTGTTGTGGCATATGATCTAAACATCAAGACAAGACTCAGGGAACTCATGGGCTTGGCCCAGGAGAACCTAGCAGAAGCCCAACAACAGAAAAAGGTATGGCATGACAGAAATGCTCGAGCTAGAGAGTATGCTGTAGGGCAGCAGGTAATGGTTCTCGTTCCTGTCAGACACAACAAGCTACAAGCAGCCTTGCAGGGACCTTACAAGGTGATAAGAATAGTAAGTGATGTTAACTACATGGTAGATCTGCTAGGTAGGAGGCAGGGGCACAAACTGTACCATGTTAACATGATGAAACCTTACCATTATAGGGAGGCCTTTGTGCTGAGAATTTGCAGTGGATTGCAGGAGGAGTCTGAGGGAGAACTCATGACTGATCTCCTCAGTGAAACTCAAGCTGACACCTCAGTGGAAGGGGTAGCAATGTCCCAGCAGCTATCTCCTACCTGGGTTCGAGAAATCCAAGCAGTGTTACAGAAGCTTGGGGACATGTTCACTGGGAAACCAGGGTGCATCCACCTGGTGCAGAACCATGTGGATACAGGACCCCAAAGTCCTATTAGGCAGGCCCCTTATAGGGTGCCTGATAGAGTCAAAAAGACTCTGAGGGTGGAGATACAAGAAATGTTGGAACTAAGGTTAATTCAATAGTCAAACAGTCCCTGGGCCTCCCCACTGGTGCTAGTGCCTAAGGAGGATGGCAGCACCAGCTTCTGTGTGGACTACATGAAATTATATAGTCACACAGAGTCAGATGCTTACCCCATGCCTAGGACAGATGAGGCCATAGAGAAGCCGGTGGGGCTAAGTATCTTACAACTATTGATCTTACCAAGGGTTACTGGCAGGTGCCCTTGATTCCCAGTGCTAGAGAAAGGTCAGCCTTTGTGACTCCTTTCAGCTTGTATGAGTTCACAAAGATGCCCTTTGGGATGAAAAATGCCCCAGCAGCTTTCCAAAAGCTGGTAGATTTTATCCTAGCAGGAGCAGGGTGGTTTGCTCTTGCTTACCTAGATGATATTGCTGTCTACAGCCATTCCTGGCAAGAGCACCTTCAACATGTCAGGGAGGGGCTGGGCAGACTACAGGGGCAGGGTTTACCATTAAGCCCAGCAAATGTCAGGTGGGTATGGCAGAGATCTCCTACCTGGGACATAGAGTGGGGAATGGTAACATCAGGCCAGAACCTGCCAAAGTTAAAGCCATTTGGGCATGGCCTGTGCCTGTTACCAAAAAGCAAGTGAGGGCATTCTTAGGGACAGCAGGGTACTACAGAAAGTTTGTCCCCAGTCATAGTACCATAGCTGCTCCCCTCACAGACCTGACAAGGAAAAACATGCCAGATAAGGTAGTGTGGACCTAAACATGTGAGGAGGAATTCCAGAAGCTTAAAGAAGCTTTGAGAAGACCACCTGTGTTAGCCAGTCCAGATTACAGCAAATAATTTGTTGCACAGGTGGATGCTTTGAACCATGGGGTGGGGGCTGTACTTTGCCAGATTTTTTCAGAGGGAGAAGAGCACTCAGAGGTTTATCTCAGTCATAGGATCCAACCAGGGAGGAATGCTATACAGCTGTAGAAAAGGTCTAGCCATAGTGTGGGCACTGCCGAAACTTTAGCCTTATCTGTTTGGAAGAAAATTCACTGTAGTTACAGATCACAATCCCCTAACATGGTTAAACAGAGCGAGCTAGAAAAATGTCAAGTTGCTAACATGGAGCCTAGAGTTGCAAGCATATGATATGTCAGTGCAGCACCACAATTGGATTAGTAATGCCAATGAAATGGGCTCTCAAGACAGGGAATGTAGTAAGGTATATTGAGATAGACCTAACCCTCTCAAGCAACGTTTCTCAAGGGTCACTTGAAAAACTAGCTTGAGTTTTCTGGGGAGACGGTGGAGATGTGTGAAGATAGGTGAAGGCTACCAGCCTAGCCAGATAGAATTTTGTAGATCATTCTGTCATTTGGAAATATTAATGTAAACCACAGGCTTGTTCTTTTAAATGTGAAAAGACTGTATTGGATGTTGAACTGAAAAAATGTAACAACAGTGCACTCTGTTGTAAGAAAGCTGATAAGTCAAACATTGTGAATTTCTTTGATCTAAAACTCGGAGCCGAGATGTCTAGAGGGAGGCATCCTGCCTGTTGTTTTGAAGCCAGAGTTAATGGCTAGAATTTACATGCATAATTTATTTAATTGCTCCAGTTTCCTGACCAGCTGCAAGATCAAAATGGCTATTAACCTCTGAGTTTCTGTTAGCCTGGGAACCAGAAAGAAATTATGTAATCGAAAGTGAATCAGTGGTACTGTGTTATCAATTTAAGGGCAGAAAGAAAGAGGACATTTGACCATTTGTCTTGAGAACATCCATCTCACCAGCACTCTGCCTGTGTTTTATATGTAAGTTTATTTTAGAACTGTGTTTTCTCTTAGATATAGCTATGAACTAGGAATATTGGATTTGTTTTTTTTTCTGTATTTATGTCAGAACTTTTCTACTGTATTATTTTAAGTATTTCTCTGTGATTTCTGAACTCTTTGCAAGCACTGTGTAGTAAGAAGTATTGTCTTGTGTTTTTATTATTTATTATTACGTATTTTTAAACCTTTCAACTGTGACTGTTTTGTGTAGAGATAATTTAAGCTCTAAGAATATATTGTATGCATTTAGTGATATTGTACAAAGCCACACCAAAAGCCTTGACTGTTCAGCTGCACTTACCATTTGGATAATAATATTGCACAGTATAATTGGACACCCTTTCATAAGGGCCTTTTAGTAGCTGATAACTATTATTGATTGGTGACAAGTGGTACTACCGTATAGTCTGGGTAAAAAGGGTACAACTGGAGGACCTGCGCCAGCCTTCCCCAGGAGTGTCTGTGTGGTTGTATGTAACTCTTATCTCAAAGTGTGTGTGTGTGTGTGTGTGTGTGTGTGTGTGTGTGTGTGTGTGTGTGTGTGTGTGTGTGTGTGTGTGTGTGTGTGTGTGTGTGTGTGTGTTAGCTACTTGGGCAGGCACACAAAGCAATGGTTGGACAGAGAGGGTGCTGGAGGTTTAAGCTTGCCCACTAGGCTGAGATCTGTACCCTATAGCTGTTCCAGTCAGAAGTCTTATTGGGGACCTGGAGAGAAAGGGAGAAACCAGCCCCAGACTGACTGTAATCTCTGTGTGCTGCTCAGGGAAATTGTACTTTACTGTGTGTATTTATTATCCTTTCACTATATGGACACCCCTCACTGGTGTTTGTGGTGAGGATTGAAGCTCCTTGATAGCTGGGACAATGCACAGGTGTCACACACCTCACACACACTTTGGCAATGGCCAGACTCAACAGACACAGGAGCTGCAGTTTTCACACTTCCCTGATCAGTGTCCTTGCTCTCTCAGTGGACTGAGTAGGTGGAGGCCTACTGGATGTGTCTGATGGAAATGCAGGGGATAGAACATAATAAATTCTTTGTTTTTTCATGGACTGGATTGTCGTACTTGGTGTGTAGTTACTTTGTTTCACTGTTTCACTGAGTGTGTAGTTTAGCGATGGGCCTATATCAGCCTCTGTGTCAGATAAAACCTTTGCATGCCCCAGCTGTACCTCAATTTAGCCACCATCATCATCATCATCAGAGTCTTCTGATACACTGACATCAGGTGGCACAGGGCCCCACTCCCACTGTCATGATCACCTGTAATACTTGCACTACTATAGTGCAATATATGTTAATAAATTAACAGTGCTGTCAATATTTCAGACAGTACAGCAATACACACAACAGGCCTGAGATCAAAATCACACACTACAATATTTCTTTTAATTGCTCATCAGTATTGACATAAAAATATTTGGCTTACCATCTGCAGAAGGCATACTGTACTGAAGTCCAGATTGTCCTAGAAGAACTTAAGCAAGAGATAAGGGCAACATCATCACAATTAACAGTAACACAGGGGTAATGCATTTACCCCTTTATATGTGCATTAAATGTGCTTTCAACAAGAATGTGGCTGACAACTTCACCCTAAGCTTATAACTGTAGCAATCTTCAATCCCCACCCAAAAAAAGACGTGACGTGGAATTAACTTATTCATTTCAATTGTTTTACTATGCAACAATATTCAACTGTTCAGATAAAGCCTACCTGGAAGCTCCTCCTGGGACATGCTTGTTGTCTCAAAAGGCGTTGCTCCCACATCCAATAAATGCTGTCCTGCACTCTCCTGTGAACTATGTGGATCTCTAATATTGGCCAGGAACTGTTCATTGGGGGTTAGTGATGGCTCCTTTGCAGGCCCTACCCTAGTAGCCATTTGGTCATGGCCCACTGCAGCTGCTCACCTGTGTGCAGTTGTGATCATGTCAGTGGGCCTGTGGCAGACCTGTATGTATGGCCGCCCATGGCATTCACATTGTGGACAATATACTGCCATATTTGCATCCTGCATGCCATATCTCTCAGTCCCCTTTCCAGGAGAAAAGCACTATGTTGCTGAAACCTGTCCAAAATAATTTGATTTGGGGCATTGGTGAAGGGAGGTCTATGTGGATATTGACACACCTGAGTGGCATACTAGAAGGTGTTGTAAAAGACAACAGAAGTATAATACACTTAAGTATCACATAACTACAAAATAATTGTTTCCAGATAAAACAGAAACAGTAGCCAGTCAGTATTACCCACTGGGGAAGCATAAAACAGTCTACAGATGTGAAATGCTAACAACAGGCAGGATGCAAAACAAGTAGAGTAACAAGAGCAACAATTCCTTGTTTATGCCAGAACGGTAGCCCACCTTTGCGCCCTCCTCCCAGAAGAACAGTCCATTCTTATTTATGCCATAACAGCAACTCATCGTTGCTCCCCCTACCGCAAAAGAACAGGAAAATTACCCATTTTGCTAACAAAACATCATTGAAATGCTAAAAGTGCTATTAAATGACCTGTCCCTGAAACATTTGTACATATTTATGGCACAGCCTTCCATTTTCATGTATCGGCAATCATGTGTAGCTCGGAAATGGCTTGACAAACATGCCCATGCCATTAGTACACTTCTGACTAATGCATATGGACAAAAGTGCAAAAACCTTTGCTTTACATTATTCTTAAATACATTCCAGCATATGCAGTATGTTTACGTGACAAATGGGATCATAGCTGTTGAAGTTCAGTACTCCTCTGTATATATATATATATATATATATATATATATATATATATATATATATATATATCCTGAAGAAAATGCATTTTTGCCATCTTCCCAAACATATACAACTCTCCTCAGCATCAGCTTGGCTACCCACAGGGTTGTTTTTTATATTTTATACATTATTAATGGATTGCATTTGTCTTTCTGACAGTGTCTGGAAAGCCTGTATGAAAAGCAAACGCCCTTCCCTACATCAGATATATAAAGAGCTTAGAAACCTGTCTAAAAACTAGTCAACAATGATGACATTTTTTTTCTGCTCCACCCAATTTACTCCACGAAAAACTCTGGACAACCATTAGCTCATTACATCCGAGTGACACCTCCAGGTGGATCTGCATTTAACTCCTACTGACACCTCTAGGCATCAAATATTGCTTGTTCATATTTGTATTAATAATTTCAAAACCATGCTGTGTAAAAGGTTTTAAAAATTTAATTTTAAAGCTTAAACAATGTCAAACTCAACTGCATTAATATTTACATCTGTCTAATGCAGGTAAATACATAATAACTGTTGTTTTTATGATATTAATTTACATAGCTATAATTTTCACATTTTTCTAAATATCTCAAAAACCAAGTAACACAGACAGAACTCCTTAGCCTCATATAGAAGCTCTCAGATATATGAATAAAATGCTGCTGACAGTATGTGTGTAACTTGAGTTGCTGAGATATTATAAGCTATTTACAAAATATTACAAATGTAATAATTACTGGGCCAAATTTACGAAGGCTTGCATGGAGTGTAAGAGTAGTGTAAAATGGCAGACAGGCAATATGCCTGCCGAGCGATTCAGCAATAGCCAGCAGGGGCGTGCATGAGAGCTTCTAAAGCTACTCTTACACGGACAGTGTTATGGTATGCAAATACCTCATTTGCTGCTGAAAGCAATGCAAATGAGGTAAATTTGCTATCCAGGAAACACTAACCTGTCTGTGTAAGGGTAGTGTTATTTGCAGAAATGTACTCCATTGGTAACGGAGTACCATTCTTCAAACAGCTAAATGGAGCTATGACAGCTCCAAATAAAGGATGCATCTAGTGAAGGAAGCATGCCAATGGCCAAATATAAGGCCATTGGCATTTGCGAATGTTGTAAATTCTTAAAATCCATTATTTTTTTTCCCCCCGATCGCCGATGTTTAAGCGTAGTGCAGCAGCGGGCAAATGTGCTGCGCTTTAAATAAAATGAAAAAAAGAGAAAAATAGCCACAGATGGGCATTTTCACTAAAAAGCTTGTTCTGCCATGCAGGTGAATGGCAGGCTGAAAACAACATGGCCACTGAGTAGTGGTTGCTAAGGGGGGGGAAGCTCAGTGTGAGAGATGTAACCAAGCATTAGTAGGCAATCCTATGCAAATGAGGATAAGGATAGTGAATCCCAATTTTACCTGGCATGTGAGCCATGTCCCTAGAGTGTAAGTGTAGGAATAGGGGAGTAGTAGAGTAGAAGATAGGTGACATCATAAGGGGGAATGTCTGAAAGCATGTAAGCTGATTGGAGCACAGTGGCTTGTGTTTGCCCTGAGTTGCTCATGATTGCAAGAGGCGTGTCTACAATTGTCCTAGCTGAAAACAAGAAAACAAAGGCATAGGCCATGGATATATCTGAAATTTCTTGCAGATGGGCACACAACATGTGCGTGCGTGTGCGTCCATGTGCGCATTTGCGCTTGTTTGGCGGCGCTGCCCCTTGTGGAAACAGAAAGGGAAAAAGGAAGGAAAAAAAGTAGTAGGAAGTTAACCAAGGAGAACTAGCAGAGCTGCCAGGTGAAACATATCAGAATCAGCCAATTACACAAGCAGTCGACTAGCCCAGCCCAGCCCAGAACTTTAAACTCTGCAAACAGCAGTCTAACCTGTTTTTTCACAAGAACTCTGCAACACTGCAGTATACAAAGAGTGAAAACTTAAAAAGCTTAAGGCTGACAAAATGTTAGGGGCTGCTATTGCTATCATAAACCAACATGTGCAAGGTGCTGAGGGAGGTGATGTTGTGAATGCTGCTGAGCAACCCACAGTGAGGAGACGGAGAAGAGTGTACAGATCCAGGGTAACCTACCAGGGGCTACATGAGCTGGAGATAGTGCAGCGCTATAGAGTGGACAAAGACCTCCTGCAGCAAATTGTTGAGCTGTGCCGGCCACGCCTCACTCACAGAACCAACAGAGCGGAACCCATCCCAGTGGATACCAAGGTATGTGTTGGCCTACAAATACTAGCTACAGGTACCTTCCAGAGACCAACTGGTGATATGATGGGGGTTTCACAGGCATCAGCATCCAGGGTACTGCACCAGTTCCTGGATGCCATGTCAGCACATGTCGGTGAGCATGTATATTTCCCCAATTCCAGTGAGGCATTGGCCAGCAATATGCATCTTTTCCACCAAATAGCAGAATACCCTGAGGTGGTGGGTGCAATAGACTGCACACACGTACACATGAAAGCAGCACCCGGAGAGCAGAGTACTGTCTACATCTACCGCAAGGGCTTCCCCTCCATCAACTGCCAGGTCATGTGCGATGCCCAGGGCATAATAATGAATGTGTGTCCTGGCTGCCCTGGAAGCTATCATGATTCCCACATATGGCATCTGACACAGCTGTACCAGAGATTTGCCAATGGGGACATCCCTGACGGTCACCTAGTGGGGAATGCTGGATATGCAATGGAGCCGTGGCTGATGACACCCATCAGAAATGCACACACACACCTGCACAATAACTCCATAATGAGGCACAAGCACAAACAAGAAACATTATTGAGCGTGTGTTTGGGATGCTCAAGTCATGGTTCCAGTGCCTGGACACATCTGGTGGAGCCTTGCAGTACTCACCAACTACATGTACCCAAATTGTCATGGTATGTGCCATACTACACAATATGATCCTGTGTAAACAGCTGCAGAAGGAACAGCATGGGGCAGGGCCAAACAGCCCCCCACCATTGCCAAGGCCTGCACAGACACAGCGTGACTCAGAGGAGGAACAACCTGAGCCTGCCCCAGTAGGCAGAAGGAGGTGTGCCCAGTATGCCCTGGCCTTGGCAAAGAGGAAACGCATAGCACATACACTGACTCAGTAGGAACCCTGGAAATGACACCTCTCTCTGACTCGCACATACAATAAAAGGGATGCCTAACTTGACGCTACCTGTTTTCAAACATGTATAGGGAGTGTACTATGTGCATCCAACATAGGCAGACCTATGGGGTTTGGTTTGTCCTGCGTGACTGGTGTTCCACACCTGACATCAGCGCCTTATTGTTCCCATCTGACCATAAGCTAATTACCCCACATATCCACATCCTGGACCCACACCCCCATTAAGGAAGCCATGTTAAAAAATATCTCCAAAGCCAACTTCATGCTTCTTAAGACAGAAGTGCTGAACTGCAGGACACCCATGCAGATGGACAATACAGTTACAACTACTGAATCCTTCACAATTGCACTTTATAAGCACTTACATGACTACATGCATTGTGCTATCCCGAACAGAACAAAGACGCTATCCTCCAAGAAAAGGAAGCCAATCTGGTGTTCCCCTGCCATAAACAAACTGCACAACAGAAGGAAAATATTGTTGCAAAAGAGGGTAAAATCCCATGAGGGGAGGAGCTCCATGGTCCACATCAGTAAGAAGCTGTGATCCATGATGAAATCCTCCAAAGCTAGTTATGAAAACAAAATTGACACTGATTCTAAAGACAACCACAAAGCATTCTATAGCTATGTCAAGAATCTCAATGGCAACACTCAGATCTGCTCTGAGTTACGGCACAATGGCACTAAATATACAGACCCATCTGATATTGCCAACATCCTGGCAGATAGGATCAGTGCTAACTTTACCCCCCTCTCACCCATGAAAGAGCACATCTCTATAACAGAAGACTGCAAAGTTGCTGTCATCACATCTGCACAGGTACAAAAACACTCTCCAAAGCCAGGAACACAGCATCCATGGGACCAGATAACTTCCCAGGTTGTGTTCTACACAAACTACAGAACAAACAGGTGCCACACCTACGTACCATGTTCAGTCATAGCCTCACCTCAGGCTTTGTGCCTGCTGAATGGCGCACAGTGACAGTTATCCCACTACACAAGGGGGGAGCCACCATGGACCCCAGGAACTAGTGCCCCATTAGCCTGATGAGCATGTTTGGCAAGGCCATGGAATGTATCATCATATAACTTATAAAAAAAAGACATTGGTAATCTCCAAACTCTGGACCACAACCATGTTGGGTTTTTAAAAGGCAGATCATGTCTCTTAAACCTGATAGACGTCATTGAAGCAATCACCAGAACCGTAGACAAGGGTAAGGTCGTTCACACAGCCTATGTAGATCTTGCCACGGCTTTAAACACCATCCCCCACTCTGGAATTATAGATAAACCCACTAAACCAGGTATAAATTGCTATGTCACAAGATGGGTTGCCAACTGGCAACTGACAGAACACACACTGTGAAAGTAGCAGACTCCAACTATGACATTGGACCAGAAACAAGTGCAGTCCCACAGGGTTCAGTCCTGGGTCCTGCCCTGTCTGATATCTACTTCACTGAAGTAAACTTTAACATGGAAGGTCTGAGGCTAATGAAGTTTCCAGATGACTGCAAACTAGGAGCCATAATCAAAACTACTGAAGATGTGGACATCCTACAAAAGGGCCTCACTGAGACAGATGCCTGGTGTCAAAGCCATGGCCTCAAGCTCAATGCCAAAAAGTGCATTGTCATCCCCTTTGGTAAAAACTCTGTAGCCATGAACTAAAACATAGGCGGCAGTATACTTAACACTGAAAGTGTAATAAGAAACCTTGGGTCACAGGTGGACAGTGGACACACCTGTGATAATCACATCCCCGCAGTAGTCAGGAAATTCTTCTACGTGGCACACCTCATCACAAAATGTGTCTTATGCAGAATAGAAGAGGACATTGTTCCCCTCTACTCATCACTCACTAGATCCATAATATAGTACAATGCCCCTTTTGCTATGTACCTCACAAGACATCTACAACAACTGGAAAGCCTGCAGAAATACCTCACAAATAGCAATTAGCGGCCTGAAATATATGCCATACACAGACAATCTCAAAATACTCCAGCTGTACTCTCTCGCATATCGCCTACTCAGAGGTGATCTCTGCCTAACATACAAAGTTATGTCAAACACAGAGCTGTTGGACATTCTCCACATAAAACACTCACAATCCCTCTAATCTTCAGCCCCAAAACCCAGAATGAAATACAAAAGGAAGTGGTGTATCCATTTACCTTATGGATACCTACACCTTCAGGTTAGTGGCACGGCATGAGGCCTTGGAGACCATGCAAGTGCAACTAACATTGGGCAAAGCTGCTTATCAGATTGTAACCTGTTACAGATCACCTACCTTGTCTCAGGAACCTCAGTATTCCTGAGGACAGTGGAAAATATAAAGGTCCTACCAAACACCATTATATGAGGAGATTACAACTACCAAAACACTGACTGGGAGAATTACTCATGTACAACGACCTTTGTCCAATGCTTCCTAGAGTTTAAAAACTCAAACGCTCTGGAACAGCTGGTCACCATGCTAACTAGAGGTGACAACATACTGGACCTGATCATTACCAACATGGGGTACCAGTGTCCCACAACAGAGATAACCCCCTCGCTGGTAATATCAGATCATAAAGTAATCACAATGGACATCCACATCATGCCCCCCCCCCCCCCACAGTCAAGGAAACCACTGTGAAAAAAGTTTCTAAAGCAAGCAGCACACTTCTCAAGACCAAAGTGGAAAGTTCAAAATCACCCTTGCTATAGGATAATGCTATACAATCTGCAGAATCATTTACAAGTGCTTTCTATGAGCATCTACAGGGATGCATGGATCGAGACATGCCAAATAAAACCAAGATGCACTCCTCCAAAAATAGGAAACCAATCTGCTGGTTGTCACACATAAATAAGCTATACAATAGAAGGAGGGAACAAACACATGACAGAGCAAACTTCACATAAGGGAAGGCATCACTGATCATTATTAGGAAGAAACAATGATCACTCATAAAATAATCCAAGGCCAGTTTCTAAAGATAAATTGCCAAGGAATGTAAGAATAACAGCCACAAAGCCAACTCTCAAAAATGCTGTCAGCTACTGCAAAATGGAAAAAAAAAAGATACACTGAAGCAACTTACATTGCCCACATCCTGGGGGACAAGTTCAGTGCAAACTCCCCCCCACATCACCCCAAAAAGGGCCTGTGTCCATCCCAGAAGAATGCAGAGCACCAGACTTCATGGACATGCAGGTAAAAACAGCCCTCTCCAAAGCTAAGAACACAGCATCAATGGGACTGAATGGTGTCCCAGGCTGCGACTTACGCCTGCCCCAAAAGGAACTACACCCTCACCTACATTCACTGTCTAGACTCAACCTTACCACAGGCTATGTACCCAAAGAATGGAAAGAAAGACCAAGATCCACACTTTCAGTAGATCTACTGAAAGTGTGGATCCTGTTCTTTCTTTCCTGGTATTTATAAGTTTACCCAAAGAATGGCATACAGTAACATTCATCCAGCTCCACAAAGGGGGTGCCACAACAGAACCAGGAAACCATTGCCCTATAGGCCTACTCAGCCTGGTCTTCAAAGCTATGGAGCAAATTATCATGGAACCCATAAACAGAGACATTGGGGATCTCCAGACACTGGACTCTACCCAACTTGGCCTTGTTAAAGGTATATCCTGGCTCCTAAACCTAGTCGACTTATTTGAAGCAGTTACCAAGGACATAGATGGAGGTGAAAGTAGTCTCCACAGCCCACCTGGACCTCACTAAGGCCTTTCAACACCATTCCCCACTCTGGCATCATGGACAGCTTACCAGCTTGAACGTTAACAGCTATGTCACAGGATGGGTGGCCAACTGGCTCACAGATCAAACACACATATTCAGAGTTGTGGGTGCCATGTCCGACTCTAAACCAGTCACAAATGGCATCCCACAGGTATTGGTCCTGGGACCCCACCTGTTCAGTAGATACTGCTCAGAGCTACAGACAAGCACGGGAGGAGTATGGCTGAACAAGTTTGCAGATGACTGCTAACTGTGGTCCATAATCAACTCCATGGCTGACAAAAACATCCTACAGAAGGGTCTTACAGAGACAGATACCTGGTGTCAAAACAATGCCCTCAAGCAGAATGCCAAAGAATGCATAGTCATCCCCTTTGTATAAAACAAAGTGCACACAAATTACCACATAGGTGGTAATCCAGTATGTACGGAGAATGTAATTATAGCCCTGGGGACCCAGGTAGATAGTAAACTCTCCTTTGATGATCACATTGCCAAAGTGTCTACAAATTCCTTCTATGTAGCCCACCTAATGTCACCAAATGTAACCAACTTTGTCTAGTCTGATGATGTCACCATCCTACAAATATACCTGTGGAAAGAAGAGCTCCCAGTAATGTGTATAGCGCATTGTGTAAATGCGTACTGCTCTACTATCATTAAGTAGTTAGGTAGGGGTTTGAATCTTGCACTTGACAACTGCATGAGAGTGTGTGTGTGTGTGGATCTATCTCCTTGTAGAGGAGCAACCTTTTTGGAGACAACTACAACACCTTAAAAGTGGTATACTTACCTTTGTCAAGTCTGATGATGTCACCATCCTACAAATAAACCTGTAGAAAAGAGAGCTCCTAGTAATGTGGATAGCATGCCGTGTAAATGCGTACTGCTCTAGTATCATAACATAGTTAGATAGGGGTTTGAATTCTGGACTTGGTGAGTATGTGCGTACTCTATGTGTGTGACACAGTTGGTCACTGTGTTGTGGGTTTTGCTTTTACTACTGTATGACATATCACAATGACAACAGTATGTGCATTGCACATCAGGTAGCTGGGTGGCAAATACATATACGTACATGTGACCTCAATTATTTCATAGGTGGGAACCCTGCTTTCTCCATGAACACATCTGTTATCTTTGCCAGAGTGTGCTGCTGCTTTCCAGACCTTAGGTCACATCTGTATGCTTGTGACAATCCCAGCCACTGCAGTGATCCCTGGCCTAGGTTATCTGTGTCACACGCACTCATTACGGTTTCTATTGAATAGTGGGAGTGAGGGTTTATGCTTGAGGTATATTTCAGACCAGTTAAAATGCAACAGTCTGTCAATGATGGCTATTCATTATTAGGTGTACAACAACCTTTGTGGATATGCATGCAGACCCCTTATTGCTTATGTGATTCACAGAGGGATTTCAAAATACCTTTGGAAATGTGATTACCAAAGGAGAGATGATGTAACACTTGGCTGTATGTACACATCGGTACCTGTCAACATGTTGGGGGCTACTACCTATGTGGTACTGTGGGGATACTATGTTTTGTAAAGGTGGATGGCCATGCTTTAGTTGGCTTATAGCTTTACAGCATGGGTTTGACAACAGGTATCTGTCTGTATGATACCCTTGTGGAGGATGTGTGTGTCATCTGGAGAATGCATTATAGGCCACAGTATGCATTTCCAGGTGTGGACGGACATATCCCTACTGTGTTTGCTTGTACCTAAGTGAGCTATATGGCAATCAGGAGTGGTCCCAGGAATGGGTGCAGGTGAACAGCACTGGTTACTGGCATAGTATAGTTCCTGAAGGGTACAAATGTTACTGTGTGTCCTACATCTGTGTGTCAGTTATCAAGACATTATCTAATGATTGTTTATGGTCAGGCTGTTGAGGTTATGTATACTACCAGAATGCAAACCAATGACAGATAGTAACAGTATCACCCACAGCACAGTGTCAAACCATGTCATACACACATGTGCACCCAAGTTCCAAAATGTGTGTAGTACAATGCATACTGGCCACCAATAGAAACTATGGAGTGTTAACACTGTGTAATGCAGGGCATGCCATACTCTCCATGTGTCCACTATGCACGTACATGCAGACAGTGCAACTCCACCATGTTCACAAATGTACACCTGCAAACCTGTGCTGCACACATCCCACACATACTGTCCACTCTGTAACACACGCTGCCAATATTACACACATCAGCCAATTGGCACGTGGGTGGACAATACACTATTGGGATTAACACCGGTGTAAAAAATACTACATTGACAATCATAGCTTTAATGCATCATGCCTGCTCAGCTACACCTTTAAGGATATCATTACACTTTACTGCTGACAACATGCTAACATTGCTATACTGCTATAAAGTCACCCTGTGCATCAGCACCATGTCAGCCTGTTCCTGCATCAATGTTACAAATGACAGGAGGTGGCACAGGTTTCATCATAGGCACAGGGTGTGTTGTTGGTTTGCCAGAGACCTACACTGAGCCATACAATCAATATGTGTGTGTGTGTGTGCGTGTGTGTGTGTGTGTGTGTGTGTGTGTGTGTGTGTGTGTGTGTGTGTGTGTGTGTGTGTGTGAGGGCCAAGAGTACTGGTATGGGCCAATGTTGATGTAATGTGTACAGGTATGTGTTAGCCCTAGGTGTCTGGTTTATGTGTGTGTGTGTCTGCATGCACAAAGTTCCACCATGTGGCTGCCATATACGGAGATCTGTGGGACAGCCACAGACTGTACCTGCCAGGCTTTACAGATCACCGTCTCTGGCCACGGATACAGTACCTGTGCCTGGCAGGGGTGCTACTGACAGTATCAGGTACTAAGCCAGACTGAGTACTATCCTCAGAGGTAGACATATGTACACTGGACCCAGGTCCCTGCCGGGACTGTCCAGAGCCAAGTGCACGTGGTCTTATTAGGACGGTCTATGGACAGCCCACCCCCATCATTGCTGGGGCTGGTACTGGCACTACGGGAGCAGCTGTGACTTGAAGGACGTCCGCGGCGACTGCCAGCTGCTGATGTTGCTGTCATACATCCATGTCAATGTCTCAACCATCCCGCACTGTCCTGACACATGGGCATGACATTGCGGAGGACATCTATTGTCTCACCCCAACATCTATCAGTGACCTCAGTGTAATTACAGATGGCACCTGCTAGGTCATGGATACTGTCATTTAAAGTGGTGTTGTGTGCCCTCTGTGCCCTTAGTCCCTGTCTGGTGTACCATTCCATACGTGCCTGTGCCTCCATGACAGCCTGGAACATGCATGAGGTTGTAAGACCTGTAGCACGTCTGCCAGGGGCATGAGGACTAACAGTGCTCCAATGAGAACCCCTGGACATCTGCATATGTGGTACCATTCCAGACCTCTTGGTATGGCAGCTGTGTCCGGATGCATGTGCCATAGGTACTACACTGTCCTGGCCATTGCCGACTGTACACTTTCCCTCAGCTAAGGGCATTGGTGATGGCGGATGTATTGGCAGTATGACTGTGTGCATGGATGGGGTGGACAGCTGTGTACTGCCGATTAGTGGCCCAACGACAGACCCTGGCAAACATGCCTGTGCCTCAACATGCCTATCCTCATTATCACTATTTTTGTCAGTCACATCAGGTTCCCTGCTGCAGTGAGCCAGCCCAACCTCAGCACCTGTGAGAGGAAGACAGGAAATGCACTTTATGACCTGTATATGGTGTCAGTACACATGCACATATGAATGCATGAACACATGCACACATGCACACATGAACACATGCACACATGCACACATGCACACATGCACACATCACTCCTCACTAAAGCAGAGACACACACACACACACACACACACACACACACACACACACACACACACACACACACACACCACCACCAGCAATCCAGAGCATACTCAATAGCGGTTGATGGTGGGGTATATTATCACAAGACAAACAGTCATATCACACGTGTCAGCATGCAGGATGTGTGTTGCTCAACAGCATGCACTGCGAGTGTAGACAGTCCTTGCTAATAACAGTATACATGACTTTGATGCATGTGTGTTGTTGTTCAGTGATTGGCCTCATCCTGGAACGCAATGTCTACATGGACACAACATTGCTGTGCAAGTATTACAAGCTCTTCAATGTGCTGTGCACCATCACTCAAAGGTATGCATACCATGGCTGGATGTTTATCTGTGTGTCACATAGATATCCGTTACTGATTAGAGTGTATGTCTCTTTAGCAGATAATTGTGGGCACAGGTTTAGCTCATGCATGCTATGTATACACACAGGATGAGTGGCACATGTATACCTGACAGAATACCATTGCTCAACATAGCCACTGTACAGTAGTTATGGTGAGTGTAGAACATATTGTGGAAATGCCAGTGCCAGCCATGACATGGCATGCTACAACACAACTGCAACATTAAACATCACACATACCCAATGTGTGTCATGTGACCTATACACTCAATAGCATTACAAGACATATATGTGTCACTTTGTGCAAATGGTGATTGCTATGCATATTGTGTATAGGTGCATATGTTTGCACACACACAACATTGAGGTGTATAGCAATGAATGCTATGTGTAGTACTGTGGTTACTGTAACTGGATGGCGTGTAGTACCATGAGCCATCATCATGCAGCATCATGTGGTCACTCAAGGCTACTAATGTGTGCCGGACCGGCACCTATCATGCTGTACCTGAACTGCAGTACCATGGCTACATTCACCATTTCACAGCCAGTTGTTACATGGGTTTGTAAGGTGCCCAATAGGGAGCATTGCCTAACATGAATGTGTTGTGTGTTGAAGAGTGTCATACTGCCCCATGATAGGCCTCTACCCCTCAGGTATATTATGTGTGCTGTGTGGATGACATTTGGGATACTGGAGTGTGACCTTAGAGCGTGTGTCTGAATACGCCATGTGTAGCATATTAACATGTACTGCGTATGACGAAGTTGTGTATGTTGTGTGCATGTGTATCGACTGCCTATCCAATGTCCACTATAGTGTAGCCACAATTGTTTGGGATGCTTTGTGTATTGCATGTGTTTGAGGCAGCCACTCATGTTACTGAGATGTGCATAGTCTCTCAGCAAACATGCATAGCATGCATTATACATAGGTGTGTTACATGTGTACATGGCCTACACCTCACCTATGACATGTACATTTTATTTGCAATATTAAATGTAGAACACACTCACCATCATGGGTCTGCTGCCTTGCTGTCACACCAGAGGGACCTACAAGGATATGAAACAATTTGTCAGTGGCAACAACTGTGGCATTGCTACTATGGGTTTGCAATCTTACAGTAGCACAACAGTTGACAGTCACAGGCCTACACATCATGTTCCAAATTATCAGTATTGCACAACACCAGGCTCCACATCTTCTAACTACACAGTACACATCTCACATATGCATGATCTAACAATAGAGGTAACAGTAGTCTACAGATATGCCATGTTACCTGCACGCTCCATGTGAACTTGCTGGAGGGCTCCGGCCTCCATGATGATACGTGTGTGCTGTATGATACATGTGTGCTGTTGTTGTTGTTGGCCAGGAGCCCCCAGGCTCAGGAGCAGCTCCTCCACTCTGGTGAGGGGGGGATGGATGGTAACCCCACCACCTGTGGCAAGCTGTTGCCTACGGACATCAGACGCATGCTGCCGGACATGTCTAAGTAAATCACTGCAGTGATGGCGTACTTGCTCATATGTCTGGTTATGCATGCCTATGTCATTTATCCTAGGGACAACATCTTGTCACAGTGTAGTCCACTCATGCTGGTCCTGGCTGGTTCTTGAGAATAGCAGGGTATAGTTTTGGATGAGACTGGTGGTTAGGATTTCATCCTCTGCACGACTATAGGTAGGGTTGCGATGGTGGGACATGACCCTGGAAGACAATGAAACAATATGTGTGAGCAAGTCATGTGGCACACTTAACATTCTACAGTACAGATATCACTGAACTGCCATAAATAGCAAACTATTGTCTGTCAGAGGATACTGGCTCTGGAAGCCCAGAATGAAAAGTTGATGAAATGCTGATATTCCTTCTTCCGCAAGGCAGAAAATGAAAGGCTGCAACTTACAAAAACTTTCTTGCTGTCTTTGTAAGTTGCAGCCTTTCATTTTCTGCCTTGCGGAAGAAGGAATATCAACATTTCATCAACTTTTCATTCTGGGCTTCCAGAGCCAGCTTCCAGGTTGTGGATCTGCTTTGCTTTATTGGTGCCTTTCACTTGTTCTTGGTTTTCTGTCAGAGGATACACACTTTCAATACCACATATCAGTGCTCAACCCACAACTGCCTGACAGTGCGTGACACGCTCTATATATTAAAACATTTTCTGCACAGTAACAAAGAGAAACCACTATGTAAGACTATGCAACAGTACATGGCACACTGCATGCGACACAATGCACCACCTAGCCACAGGAGGTATATATCAAGCTAATGCATAAAGAAATATGTAATCCATTGCAATGATTGTAAAGTCCAGTTACAGTATTACCAGTATACCACACTAGTTGTTGATGGAAAACCCCTGCCTAAAATATGTGCACATTTGTGAATATAGGTGGCATACTGCTGTACTAGACTATACATGTTGCTAGATACACACTTATATCCTGTAACACACATATGACCAAGGGCATGTTACAGGCATACGCACACACACACATCAGACATACATACAGGACACAGAGGTATGGCAACCCAGATGAGCTTTACGTGTGTACCATACAGTACTGTGTGTCAGTACTTACAAACCCTTATGCCTGAGGTATATAATCTGTGAGGACTACAGGGAACACACAAAACAGTGTTTCCAAGCAATGTGGACGTACATCATACTGTGCTGTTTAGGCCTACAGCTTCAGGTAGCACTACAGTTCATACAGGATTTGGATTAACCAGCAGTACCAATCAATGAGCATACATGTACTGTTTTATCCTCCAATGGCACACCCCAGTTAACACCAAGGGACTATGTCAGACCGTATGCCATACTGATTTTTCTGGCTAGCAATAGCATACACATCTTTTGCTGGGATCAGAGCTAGGACACATAATACCATGACAGAAATAGTTTCCAACTAAGCTATCCCACATATACACAACTGTGACACATTCACCAACGCATTCACCATCACACTCAGTCAACCTCACATAGCAGTTATTGCAACAAGTACATGTGGGTATGTATTGGTTCATAGGTAGGTAATAGGCTATTGGCCCTATGGCCTATAGAAGCCTAGCCCAGATGATACCCTGGCCTTTGACACCCAAGTAATTTAATTTCATGTGCCCCTGTCAAGCAGAGCCACAGAGGTGATTCCCAGGGTGTATTTCCTATCTCCCATCCAATCATCAAGACTATTCATGATGAGTGCTACTGAGGAGCTTTGTTTGCTATTGATAGGTAGTTTGTTCCAGAGTATGGGATGTCTCTGAGATAGGAATCTATCCCTCCAGCATGTTCTGTTTATTGAGGTGACAAGGTTTAGGTCCCTAGAGTGTGTAGCTCATAGGGATTGTGATCTGTTTACGTGGAGCATGTCCAACAGCTCTGGGTTTGACATAGCTTTGTATGTTAGGCAGAGGTCACCTCTGAGTTGGCGGTATGCGACAATGTCTAGCTGTGGTTTTGTGAAACAGTCTGCATAGGTCATCTGTTTGAGGACAGTAATACTCTTTGTGAGGTATGTCTGTGGCCTTTCCATTTGCTGTAGATGTCTTGTGAGGTATATACCAGAAGGGGCATTGTACCCTATAATGGGTTTTGTGAGTGATGAGTAGAGTGGAACACTGACCTCTTTTTCCCTGGATGACACAGCGTTTGTGATGAGGTGTGCCATGTAGACAGATTATATGACTAGTGTGGCACTGTGATTATCAAGGGAGAGACTACTGTCCACTTGTGTCCCATGGTCTCTTATCACACTTTCGGTGTTAAGTCGACTACCACCTATGTGGTAGTTCATGGGTACAGAGTTTTTAGCAAAAGTAATGCCAATGCATTTCCAACATTGATCTTGAGACCATGGCTTTGTCACCAGGCATCTGTCACAGTAAATATGACTCTTTCTCTCTCTCTCTCTCTATATATATATATATATATATATATATATATATATATATATATATATTTTATTTTTGTTTATTTATTATATTTATACATATGTGTGAGGAATATATACACACACACACACACACACACACACACACACACACACATACACACACACACACACACACACACACACACACACACACACACACACACACACACACACACACATACATATACAGTCCACCTTTGATGGTGGGAATATCAGTTATGTGAAGTATGTGAGGTATACAGTTATGTAATGATATTGCACAGGCTTGCGAGAAATGCATTGAAGGTGTTCTCAGCCCATGTGGCTTTAGCAGGCCTCACTGGCTGCAACACTGCAAACCTAACAAATCACACCAACAGCATTTAACCACCACATGTCATATGCCAGCACTGTATGCTGTCTTGTTTGCCACACACTACTACCTACATACAAATATGTACATAACAACCTTTACCAACATATATATGACCTCCCTTCAGAAACAGTTGCAGTATGTCCCTTGCTCTATGCACATGTACAGATGCTAATATATCTGACACAGATATATCTCTTCATATGTGTGTGCCATACACACACAAGGTCCACACTGTTGTAAGTCCCTGGACCTCACGGCTGACCTGTTGGGCCTTGCTGCAACATGAACAGGTGTCATGTGTGAGCACACAGTAATATTAGAGGGTGTATAGATAGCTGCAAATGCTAGATTATCATACTAGCCTAGTACAGCAGTTGCCAATGCTAAGCTACACGTTGATATGACTATCATGCATGTGTTACTCTGTCACATCCATGTTTATATAGCTGTATGCGCTACTCCCCCAAATAGCCATTGTCCACACTACTGTACAGAACTCAGATAACATGGATCAGATGTTTGACATTTAATGCTGAGCTACATATATCACAGTTATGTCCCACTGCACACAGCTACACACCGATTTGTCCATGGCAGTAGTTATGCAGGGCATCTGTGCATAGATACGTACTGCTGCCACATATTGATGTTTCAAAGAATGTAGAGTAGTCTTCAAATACATCTACTACATGCCAGTAAATACATATCTGTTACATACCTTTCCTTTGTATGTGTTCGCGGTTTTCAGTTTGGTGTGTCTTTGCCTTTTTTTTTTTTTTCTTTGGCTGGTGTGGGTGGGTGTGTGTGTGTCTCTCTCTCTCTCTGTCTCTGTCTCTCTCTCTCTCTCTCTCTCTCTCTCTCAGTATCTGCAATGGGATTATTGCATGTGCGAGCAGCAAGTACAGCCTGCTTTTATAGGTATCTGCACATGTGCATGTGATAGCCTCTGCACCAATTGGTGGCCACCATTTGGTAATTGCATGCAGCCTGCTGTGTGGTAATTGCAGTACTCACTGTCATAGCAACCCAATGCTATAAATTGCTATGTCAGGTAGGCGTAGCCCTTTCAGCTTTCCAAAGTGGGGACCACGCTTGTTTGCTGTGGACACGCAGTAAGTCAGAAGGTTGGTATAGTTCCTATATCTGAAGCTAGGGGTGTAGCCAGTGATTTAAATGTTGTACTCAGACCTGAATGTTGCCACTTCCAGTACACAGTTGTCAATGTAGGATTGTACTCACCCCTACAAATGCTAACACAAGATACATGGGAGTATGTAGTTTCTTTTCTACTTATACAATTAACTGCCATACAAAAGTAGTTATTGAGATGTATTCATTTGGCACATGAACTGTTTGTGAACTGCTATACTGTGAATATTAATGTGCTCACTTCTGTACAGTTTGTGCTTTTTTATTGTTGACATTAGCACAGGATGCTCAAGAAAACTGGACAATTCCAGTACTGAGTATGCCTGCCTACAACCTTGTTAGACCCTGAACACATACAGGCATATTGTACATTTGGGTGGGGATGCAGACATACAGAGAGCATTATGTATTATTGTGTGAATGTTATCTTGCTGGACTTTAATGGTTGCTGTGTACCTGTTAGTTTAGTAAGGCAAGTAGTCTGTCTGTATAGCTCACAACTGTGGACCTATCCAGATGGTAGCCAGATGTTAAGCTGTTACACTCTGTCTGTGCAACACACAGATCTTTCCAGCACTGGTACATTGCCATTGTTACAGTCGTTTGCTACCAGTACATGGCTACATCCTTTGGCATTTCAGTGTTGTACTCCTACATAAGGGTATGCTTGTGGAACTCCTTCCAAAGCTATTTGCACAGTGTGTAACAGCAGAAAAGCTGATATGCCTGTGTGTTTCTGTCTCAGCCAGGCCTCTGAAACACTCAGGTACATATTTGAACAGAGTGAGGTAAAGGTATGTAAAACTGAGGTACACCTTAAAAATATTAGGGACAGTAAGTGGAGACTTCAGGAGAACCAGTGCATATGAATTGCTACACCTTTTCTGAAGTACAAGTGGTGTCTAACTCCTACATATTGTCATTATTCATTATTCATTAGATGTAATACCCCACTTTTCTGCCTAACGTCAGTACTTTTCAGGGGATTTAGAGGGACACAGCTAACATATGTTTCAAAATCAGGGACATCCCTGATATGTAGTCACAGTTGGGATGTATGTCCTTTGCCCTAGTCGGATATGCCAGTGTTTGTCCTGCTATGATACTGTGTGGGGGGTATAAAGTGCTGCTGTAACATCATTTACTGCTAGAATGGCTGGTTCTCTTATCACAGTCATGTAATGCAATTCCACAACAACTGCTGGTAAAGTTCCACAGAACAGGTTTTGTGTTATGGCATTCCTATTTTTCCTTTACATTCATTCATTCTGATGCATGATATATCTATTTCAGCAACAACCTGCTATATATCTGCTGTGGCTTAGTGGTACTTCATGCAGTCTAGTGTATCCAAGGTCCGGGGTTCGAGACTAACAGTGGTGTTTTATTTTGCTGCTGAGCAGAACAAGGGCCCTCACATGAAGGGTGACTAAGGCACTTTTAAGCAGGTGTAAGCAGGTTTGCATGGGTTTGCGCTAAGCTTAGCAATGCTTAGCTAAGCGCATACAAGCGCACACTCGCGCAAACCCCCTAACTACTGCTTAAAAGTGTTAACTCCCACTAAACCTCGCCCTCATTTCTTTGAAAGAAAAGAAAATGGGGAGATAGGACAGTGGTGAAAAAGGGGCATACAGAGGGAAAGACAGTAGGGAAAACAGCTCGGGATGAGCAGGACGGGTGTAGGGAAGGACCATAGCTGCCCATTTCTTTTACAGCAATGGCTGTGCATATGCAATAATTTTGGAGGGAAATATGAAACCTTCCACCCCTGGGAGAGGGGTGAGGACAAAAAAGTATGTTGTACTGCCAATTGAATTACATTTTATATGTCCAGCAGACATGTGTGCAAAATGGGCAGCTATGTATGGGGCATTTTTTTTTTTTTTGGAGCAGATTGCCCTTTTTTTTTTCTTTTTCCAGGTGAGAGTGGAATGTGGGGGAGGGGATGTAGGTGTATTTGGGGAGGTAGGTTGGGGAGGTAAACAGACAGGATAAACAAGATGCATACAGGGGTGGAATATGACACATGTGGTGGGTGAACACCATTGACGGGGAAGGATGTTTGGAAATCGCAAGCCCATGAGCCCACAGATGGCAACATTGGAACTGAGATCCCCACCCATGGTCAGTCAGCACTGCACCTTCACATCCCAGAGGGTGGCTGTGCTGGGGGCTGCATAGGAGGGGTAGGGTCACCCATGAGTCATGCCACTCGTGCCTCAAGCTGGCATAGAGGATCAGTGACAGAAGGCTCAATCTCCATATGCACCACAGCCCGGACCGTTCGGGGGGTGATAGGTGGACCTCCTCCACCCATGCTTGCATGGGGGGACAAGCCCCATCCCCTGCAGTGCTTCCACCTGAAGGTGGCACAGGGCCAATGGAGGAGGATGTTCCAGGCTGGGCACCAAACCTGCTGGTGCCAGGTGCCATCGCCAGCTGAGGTGGGACAGGTGGGTCTGCTGGGACCGGCCTTCCCATACATTCTATGTTTAGGAGGATTTATTGAAAATATGAGTTAGTAACAGTCAACAGCATTCCCAATTAGTTATAACAGCATGCAGAAGTATTCCCATTAACCCACCACACCAGAGTTCCAACAGTTGAACAGCAAGCATGACACATGCATATATGGAACAACAGTGGACATTACAACAGCATGCATGTTTAATTGATGGCAACAGGCCACCAATATTGTGGTATTTGAACAGGGCACATGCATCGAAATAAATGCAGATATTTATAAACCAGTAGGACATATGTCCCAACAAATGTTTTGAGATTAGACATACCCATTGAGGTGTGGAATTGCATTTTGTATGCACATACAGTAGGGTAGAAAATGATAGCTCCATTAACAACTTATATATACTTTTAGTTTAGACTACATTCCTATTAACTGCAGATATATACCCCCTACATGTATTGTTACATTACCCAATTGTCCTTAAATCGTGAAATGGGTTTTGCTAGATATTTATATACATGGGCTGTATCTGACATACAAACTGTCCTGGGTGCAGATGTTACTGCTACATATTTTGTGAATTGCTCAGACACACTACTGCTGAGATGGTACACTGATAGCTCTACTTTCCTATACTTATCTAGATATGTTTAGGTGAAATTATCAGTTATATGTTAACAGCTCTCTACATTTCTGCCAGCACAATGACATTTCAGGGAACACAATACCAAGCTACTCATGTGCCAGATTAACCTGTACATGCTGGGCATGAACCAACAGTTGAGGACTGTGAATATGCTTAAAAGCTACTGGCACTCCCTTCATCCACTTTATATGGGCCTACCCAACTGTGTGTTAACAGCGCTTAATATAACAGTACTATTTCTATAATGCAAGAGTACAACAACATATCAAAGAAAATGACACAGACACACTCCAGGAATCATACCTTTATTAAAGACTTAAAACACTTTTCTAGAGGCTCTCTCATTTATTTTATATAACAGTACATGCAGAATAATTATTAGAGAATTATTATACCTTTCTTTATTGTGTTAAAACACTTTTTTCAGGCTCTCTCATTTATTTTAAATAACAGTACAAGCAGAATAATTACCAACCTGTCTGGTGGCGCAGCCTTAGCAGCCTATCTACATAGGCTTGCTGATTCGCAGCACGGACATCTGCAGCTGTGAAGTAAATGAAGTGATATTGAGATATACCTATCCATAGTATACACTAGAATAGCAATTCTTACATACTTAATTCCATGGCTACTTACTCAGTAGTGGGATATTTTCCATCTCACGGGTCTCCTGGATCCACTGGTCCAGTTGATCCGCCTTGAGTCTCTTCAGATCTGTGTGGTGGTGTCTGACCTGCTCACCCGTCTGAGGGACACCTGTAGCACTGGTGAGTTCATGAGCTAGACAGTCCCAGGCTTCTGCTTTGTATTGGGTGCCCTGGTTCTGGCCCCACAGGAGTCTATTCTCATGATTATGGACAAGGAGCCAAACCATTTCTTTTGACTCCTCAATGCCCCAATGTTGCATTCAAAAATGAGAGCCCTCTCCAGCACCGGCCATTGCTGCCTGCAGATGGGAGCTACAACCAGTTATGGCAAGTATTCCCGCCTATGGAGCTTAAATATGCATCATTTCCCACACTTATTTGTGATTGGCCAGTTTTGAAAAAACTCAGCTGAAGGCACACCTGCTTAGCAATGGGTAAACTTCCATTGATATGTATGTATGTGTTGAAAGTGCATGCTTATGAAAAGCTGTCATGGCTTAGTGGTTCAGTACTGTGATTATGGTGCACAGTATCCTGGGTTTGAGGCCTGTCATTGCTTTTTATTTTACTACTGGCCAGACCGGTTAGGAGGTGTGGCTGTGTTTTACCAACTTTGCACAGCTTTGCCCGACGTTGCTCTACATTGCCTGACATTGCTCTACATTGCTCTACATTGCCCACTGTTGCCCAATGTTGTGCTGGTTTGTGCGGTGCACAGCTACGCATAAATATCTGCTGTTTGCGCTCATTTGCGCGATGCGCAGCTCCATGCAAAGCTATTGCGCTAGTTAAAGCAGTGCTTAGCTATGAGCAATTATATTTAAATATGCTTAATACTGGTAAACTTTGCTTAGCAGTGCTTCACATTGCTTAAGATACGTTACTTATGCATCCATCAGTATGCATAACCAATTCACTTTTATATATATATATATATATATATATATATATATATATATATAAAATGTATTCACTACTACATAGGCCATTTGAATGCCTTTTACTGAAATTTAAATGATAAATGTCAAGGATTATTTTTATATACAGATTTCCAACAGAAAATAGAAGGGAATGGTGGGACTTGAACCGGGAATGCCTTCTCTTTGTGCGAAGGCTCTACCACTAAGCTATTGCTATTTTGCTTAATTTGCATATAAGTTTCTTATTATCCTCTTTGATGTCTAAACTGCTAACTATAGCTAAGCAATGGGCAAACCCACACAAACATGCGCAAATACAGGCAGCTATAGCGGGAATAATAAAAAAAAAAGATTAAAGTTTTGCATTTTATAATTGTACAGGGGTTTAGAATGTGGAGGAGTGTAGTGTTGGGTATGTACACATTTGAGTGGACTCGCTCATGTAGGTTGACATTTCCCGATTGAGAGACTTGCAGGGGCGTGGATTTTTGGACTGCTCAGCAGTCCGACATGCCCCCTGCACTCGTGCATGCTCCATGTTAGCCTTAGAGTTGGGGCAGCACGCCCTCATTAATATGCGTGGCGCGCTGCCGTCTTACTCTTAGACTGGCGTTTCCATGTAAGACTATTTTAGTCTTACATGGAGGATTTGTGAATCCTGGGAACTGTGTTTACTGTGGCTTAAAAATAGTTTGTGCTGAAGAGTTTGCCATTTATACTTATTTCATAAACCCTGTGGTTCCAGAAATATGAACATTTGTTTGAAATACAAGTACAAAATGTTATTCTGTCAAAAGGCTTAGGCTCTGCCCATTGGAAGTTACAGTACAAACTTTCTGAGCTTCACTGGAGTGAATGAGTTAATAATCTTCTTTATCCTGGCAACCATTCCCCTCCCAACCCTTTTCCACATAGTACACCTACTAAAACCGCCACTCTGTTTAACAACTATTTCATAGAAAAAAATCCAAAAAATTACTCAAAATAGCAATTCTTCCTCCACCCCTCTTTCATCCCCCAACAAAAATACCTTCCAATACCTTCTCATTTAAACCATTTCTCACCATCTTCATCAAACCTCTCCTGACCAAAGTCAAACATTGCTTCTCCTCCACTGATAAATTAGCTTCCTACTTTCTTAAAATTGCTGCAGAATCCATTGCCTACCTTGTCTCTATAGTCATAAATTGATCCATTACTGAAGCCTGTGTCCTTGATATATGGAAATCCTTCTTCACAATCCCTCTCACAAGGGTGGAAACTCTACTGACCCTTCTAACAATAGGCTCATAGCTATCCTGTCCTTTATCTCCAAAATTCTGGAAAAGTGTGTTCACATCCACTTACTCAAACACCTGTTTGAAAATAACTTGCTAACGTCCACCCAACATGGCTTTTGGCCCTATCACAACACTTCCACTGCACTACTTTCCTTCACCCAAACAGTAGCTAAGGCCTGTGACAAACAGCATGCTAGTCCCCTGTCTATTCCTTGATCTCTCTAAGGCCTTTGACACTATCTCTCTCTAAAATTCTAACTAAACTCTCTGACCTCCACCTCTCTACCTCCTCTGTAAATTGTTTTTTTAGTTACCGCTCCAATAGGCAACAATCTATTAGCTATCAAACTGTCTTCTGCCCCTTTCTTCTAGTCAACACTGGGGTTCCTCAAGGTTCTGTCTTGGGCCCTCTCTTCTTCAAAATTTTCACTAACAACCTACATTCTGCTTGTAAGCTCTCAACACTACTACAATATGCCAATGACTCAACACTTATTACCACTGCCCATAGCATTCCTGATCACTTAGCACTCAGTCAGGACACCTTCACCTATGTCAAAACACGGGTCTCTGTTAATCAAAAAAAAAAATACTCCTTCTCTTCCTTTCTAGAACACTGGCTCACCACAAATACTGCTTTACCATCACTTCCTCAACAATGCCATCAATAAACCTGAACCTCATACCAAACTACTTGGCACCATTATCAATGACAAACTAAAATTTGACATTCACATCCAACAATGTATAAAAAAAAACAGCAGAAATTTGGTCTTCTTTATCGAAATCGAAATTCCTTACACCTTCCTCCAAACTCTCTCTAGCTCAGTCACTCCTCTTACCTTGTCTTCTATATGCTGCCTCTATCCTTACAAATATTCAATCTGCACTTCTGTCCAAACTTGAACAGACATAGAATAAAATAGCTAGATTTGCCACAAATCCTTACAATTCCCATCACTGTATTGCCCTTAAGACACTTCAATGGATTGAATT
Source organism: Protopterus annectens (assembly GCF_019279795.1). Taxonomy (NCBI): domain Eukaryota; kingdom Metazoa; phylum Chordata; order Ceratodontiformes; family Protopteridae; genus Protopterus; species Protopterus annectens. The sequence goes on from NC_056735.1 coordinate 432,545,376, forward strand.
GTCTAACCTACTACTACTTCCTCAATTACATATTACGCAGTCAATTCTGAATAATTCCTCTTCTTGCCCCACTATCTCCAACCTAGTATCTTACTACTCCCCTGTCCTACACCTTCACACAACTGAAAAGCACCTCCTTGATATCTTCAAACCTAAAAAGAACATTGCTTTTATTTTACTACTGGCCAGACCGTTAGGAGGTGTGGCTGTGTTTACCAACTTTGCACAGCTTTGCCCGACGTTGCTCTACATTGCCTGACATTGCTCTACATTGCTCTACATTGCCCACTATTGCCCAACGTTGTGCTGGTTAGTGCGGTGCACAGCTACGTGCAAATATCTTCTGTTTGTGCTCGTTTGCACGATGCGCAGCTCCATGCAAAGCTATTGCGCTAGTTAAAGCAGTGCTTAGCTATGAGCAATTATATTTAAATATGCTTAATACTGGTAAACTTTTTCTTAGCAGTGCTTCACATTGCTTAAGATACGTTACTTATGCATCCATCAGTATGCATAACCAATTCACTTTCTTATATATATATATATATATATATATATATATATATATATATAAAATGTATTCACTACTACATAGGCCATTTGAATGCCTTTTACTGAAATTTAAATGATAAATGTCAAGGATTATTTTTATATACAGATTTCCAACAGAAAATAGAAGGGAATGGTGGGACTTGAACCGGAATGCCTTCTCTTTGTGCGTAAGGCTCTACCACTAAGCTTTTTTCTTATTGCTATTTTGCTTAATTTGCATATAAGTTTCTTTATTATCCTCTTTGATGTCTAAACTGCTAACTATAGCTAAGCAATGGGCAAACCCACACAAACATGCGCAAATACAGGCAGCTATAGCGGGAATAATAAAAAAGATTAAAGTTTTGCATTTTATAATTGTACAGGGGTTTAGAATGTGGAGGAGTGTAGTGTTGGGTATGTACACATTTGAGTGGACTCGCCATGTAGGCTGACATTTCCCGATTGAGAGACTTGCAGGCGTGGATTTTTGGACTGCTCAGCAGTCCGACATGCCCCTGCACTGCATGCTCCATGTTAGCCTTAGAGTTGGGGCACTCTCATTAATATGTGGCGCAGGCGTCTTACTCTAGACTGATGTTTCCATGTAAGACTATTTTAGTCTTACATGGAGGATTTGTGAATCCTGGGAACTGTGTTTACTGTGGCTTAAAAATAGTTTGTGCTGAAGAGTTTGCCATTTATACTTATTTCATAAACCCTGTGGTTCCAGAAATATGAACATTTGTTTGAAATACAAGTACAAAATGTTATTCTGTCAAAAGGCTAGCTCTGCCCATTGAAGTTACAGTACAACTTTCTGAGCTTCACTGGAGTGAATGAGTTAATAATCTTCTTTATCCTGGCAACCATTCCCCTCCCAACCCCTTTCCACTTAGTACACCTACTGAAACAGCCACTCTGTTTAACAACTATTTCATAGAAAAAAATCCAAAAACTTACTCAAAATAGCAATTCTTCCTCCACCCCTCTTTCATCCCCCAACAAAAATACCTTTCAATACCTTCTCATTCAAACCAATTCTTACCATCTTCATCAAACCTCTCCTGACCAAAGTCAAACCTTGCTTCTCCTCCATTGATAAATTAGCTTCCTACTTTCTTAAAATTGCTGCAGAATCCATTGCCTACCTTGTCTCTATACTCATAAATTGATCCATTACTGAAGCCTGTGTCCTTGATATATGGAAATCCTTCTTCACAATCCTCTCTGGGCTAACAAGGGTGGAAACTCTACTGACCCTTCTAACAATAGGCCCATAGCTATCCTGTCCTTTTATCTCCAAAATTCTGAAAAGTGTTCACACCCACTTACTCAAACACCTGTTTGAAAATAACTTGCTAACGCCCACCCAACATGGCTTTTTGGCCCTATCACAACACTCACTGCACTACTTTCCTTCACCCAAACAGTAGCTAAGGCCTGTGATAAACAGCATGCTAGTCCCCTGTCTATTCCTTGATCTCTTAAGGCCTTTGACACTATCTCTCTCTCTAAAATTCTAACTAAACTCTCTGACCTCCCACCTCTCTACCTCCTCTGTAAATTGTTTTTAGTTACCGCTCCAATAGGCAACAATCTATTAGCTGTCAAACTGTCTTCTGCCCCTTTCTTCTAGTCAACACTGGGGTTCATCAAGGTTCTATCTTGGGCCCTCTCTTCTTCAAAATGTTCACTAACAACCTACATTTTGCTTGTAAGCTCTCAACACTACTACAATATGCCAATGACTCAACACTTATTACCACTGCCCATAGCATTCCCGATCACTTAGCACTCAGTCAGGACACCTTCTCCTATGTCAAAACATGGGTCTCTGTTAATCAAAAAAAAAAATACTCCTTCTCTTCCTTTCTAGAACACTGGCTCAACAGATATACTGCTTTACCATCACCTTCCTCAACAATGCCATCAATAAACCTGAACCTCATACCAAACTACTTGGCACCATTATCAATGACAAACTAAAATTTGACATTCACATCCAACAAGGTATAAAAAAAACAGCAGAAACTTGGTCTTCTTTATCGAAATCGAAATTCTTTACACCTTCCTCCAAACTCTCTCTAGATCAGTCACTCCTCTTACCTTGTCTTCTGTATGCTGCCCCTATCCTTACAAATATTCGATCTACACTTCTGTCCAAACTTGAACAGACATAGAATAAAATTGCTAGATTTGCCACATATACTTACAATTCCCATCACTGTATTGCCCTTAAGACACTTCAATGGTTTGAATTGTCTAACCTACTACTATTTCCTCAATTACATATTACACAGTCAATTCTGAATAATTCCTCTTCTTGCCCCACTATCTCCAACCTAGTATCTTACTACTCCCCTGTCCTACACCTTCACACAACTGAAAAGCACCTTCTTGATATCTTCAAACCTAAAAAGAACATTGGAAAGACACTTTATAAGTACTCAGCAGCTCATGCCTGGAATGCAATGCCCCTCAGTATAAGAACATTTTCCCATAAGCACCTCTTTAAATGAGAACTAAAATACTACACACAAAAGACTTGGTCCTGCCCTTGTCAAGCCCCCATATGGCAACTATTTCACCTACTCATCTTCTATTCTTTTTTGATATATTACCTGTTTCTTGTCTTCATCTCTCTCTGTCATGTAATATAATTTTTCCCTATTGTATTAAAAGCATGAAAGTCTTTCCAATGTTACACTTCTTATGCTTTAATACTGAGAGCACTTCTCATATAATGTATACACTGTACCCATTAACTACCACATAGGCGGTAGTCTACTTAACACCGAAAGTGTGATAAGAGACCATGGAACACAGGTGGACAGTAGTCTCTCCTTTGATAATCACATCACCACAGTAGTCAGGAAATCCTTCTACGTGGCACACCTCATCACAAAAGGTTTCTCATCCAGGGAAAAAAGAGGTCACTGTTCCCCTCTACTCATTGGACCCATTATAGATTACAATGCCTATTTTGGTATGTACCTCACAAGGCATCTACAACAACTGGAAAGGCCACAGAAATACCTCACAAAGAGGATTACCGGCCTCAAAGAGATGCCCTACGCAGACCGTCTCAAAAAACTCCAGCTTTAATCTGTCGCATATCGCCTACTCAGAGGTAATCTCTGCCTAACATACAAAGCTATGTCAAATCCACAGCTGTTGGACATGCTCCACTTAAAGAAATCCCAATCCCACCGAGCTACATGCTCTAGGGACCTAAACCTTGTCACCACAATAAACAGAACATGCTGGAGGGATAGATTCCTGTACCAGAGACTTCCCATCCTCTGGAACAAACTACCTATCTATATCAAACAAAGCTCCTCATTAGCCCTCTTCAAGAAAAATCTTGATGATTAGATGTGAGATAGGAAATTCACTCCGGGGATCACTTCTGTGGCTCTGTTTGACAGGGGCACAAGAAAATAATTTTCTTGGGTGGCAAAAGCCAGGATACTGTTTGGCTAGGCTTATATAGGCCCTAGGGCCAATAGCCTAGTACCTACCTATGAATCTATGAACTTATGTTATGGTATTTGCATTGTATTACAGAGTGCTGTGCTGTGAACTGTATTTTATATATTTATGTTATGTGCTTGTACATCTAAACACTTTCCATTTGTTTTTATCTTTTGCATAATTATAAATTGCCTGGAGCTTTTCTCCTCTGGTCTCCACTGAAAATGGACCTCTGGCTCAGTTGGACTAACCTGGTTAACAAATGTCAAATAGATAAATAAATACATAAATAAATAAATTTATCTGTGTTCCATAAAAGCTAACTATAGCATAAACAGCTGAATTTCGTGCTAATTAACCAACGCAACATGGTGGAACTATTCAACAAGCTATAAAGCATACATGTTTTTTCCTGCGGATTTTAACTTTGGAGAACAGACATGGATAGTCTACACAGACAGAATGTTAGGGGCTGCTGCTGCTTTAATCCATTTGTATGTGCTAGAGGCTGAAGCCAGTGCTGCTACTGCTGCTGCTGCCAATAGGTCTAGGCTGAGAAATAGAAGAGTTTTGAGGCCCCATTTAACTTTTTACAACCTACATGACATGAAAATTGTAGAGCATTACAGGGTGGACAGGGACATACTACAGGTACTCTGCGATCTCTGCTGCCCTCAACTCAGAGCCATAGCCAACTGAGGGGAACTCATCCCAGTGGAAACTAAGGTATGTGTAGACCTTAGAATCTTAGCTACAGGTACCTTCAGAGACCAACAGGGGACATGCTGGGGGTGTCACTGGCATCAGCATCCAAGATCCTCCACAAATTCCTGGACGCTATGCTTAAACATGCAATTGAGCAAATATATTTTCCCTGTAGTTCTGAGGAGAGGGCCAGAAATATGCAACAGTTCTTCCAGGTATTGCACTACCCTGAAGTACTGGGTGTCATATATTGCACTCACAGAGAAATTAAGGCATCATCTAGGGAACAGGATAGGCTCTAAATTAATAGAAAGGGCTACCACACTATCAGCTGCCAAGTTGTGTGTAATGGAAAGGGAATTATCCTGAATGTGTGTGCTGACAACCCTGTCAGTTACTACGACTCACATATCTGGCACACCTCCTAACTGTACCAGATGTTGGCTAGGAGGGATATTACTCAGGGTCATTTACTGGGGGATGCAGGCTATGCACTAGAACCATGGCTGATGACACCCATCAAAAGAATGTCATAATGAGGCACATGTTCAAACCAGAAATGTCATAGAGCATGTCAATGGGCTGCTGAAGTCACTGTTCCACTGTTTAGATACATCTGGGGGAGCCCTGCAGTACAATTCATGGACATATACAGAAATCTTCACAGTATGTGCCATGCTACACAACATAATCCTAAGGAAACAGCTTCAGCAGGATAGCAAGGGAAAGGGGCACACATACCACCACCAATGCCAAGGTTACTACAGCCACAGGCAGATGAGGAGTCAGAGGGAGAACCACCAGCTGTTGTGCCCAATATGCCCTTGCACTGACTAAGAGACAATGCATAACACACTCACTCACCACCTAGGGCCTTAAAACTTTCCTCCTACTCACATACATATAGTAACATTGATGCCAGGCAACTCAGATAACCTTTACCTCCCCATGTATTGGCTGTGTATTGCTTGCATCAGACAGAGTCAGCTCTGAACTATCACTGTGTCAGCTGCTGAATTTGCATGTTAAGTCATGAACCTGTATTGTATTGTTTAATAATATTAAGGCATATCCTTGTATTTCATCACTTGGAACAGTAAGCAAGTAAAAGGTGGGAGATTTGTACAGAAATTACCTTAACATGTGACAGCAGAGACTTGTTTTACTTATATGTGTCCATTAGTAAGTAGTAGGCCACAGGCATTGACAATTCACTCAGTCCTACCTCTCAAAAGTAGTGATGATCACTACATGCCCTCAGTTTAGCACATTTGTACTGTAAAATGATTAGAGAAGTTAGAAAGTAATAATACACTTTGCAGTTTCTCACTTCACAACCCTCACAAGATCAAACAACAGGCAGGATGCAAAACAAAGAGAGTAACAAGGGCAACATATCCTGGCCTGTGCCATAGCAGTAACTCACCTTTGTTCCCCCCAAAAAACAGTCCGTGCTTGTTTGTGCTATAACAGTAGCTCAGCTTTGTTTCTCTCCCAAAAGAACATTGTACCCTTGTATGTTCCATAACAGTAATTCACCGTTGCTCCCACCCACCCAAAAGAGCATTCTATGCTTATTTTGCCATCCAATCTGCCATTCAGTTGTTGGCAACTTCATATCATATTATTTCCAGTTAATATCTTCACACATTTTAAGGCCATTGATATAGAATGGCTTGGCACTGCATGTATCAGAGTACTGCTCAGATAACTGATGAATGATCAAAAAACACAGAAAGGTAAGACAGAGCTGTATATTTGCAAGCAATAATCATAACAGGTTGATGTGATCACTAAATAACAGTCTATGGTTTGATATCAGTGTACATTCTGAGCAGATAGTTGTGTGAAGAATGACTTCAGTTCTTTGCTACAAAGCTGTTTGTGTGACAAAGATGGATAAGGTACCCATCCTGCTTTCTGTAGGTTCATTAGACTGAGAGTTGAAATCTTGACCTATGTAGAAATATCTCATGTGTACTAACAGTTTCTGCTGTGTATGTCAAAGATTGCTTTTTCATATTTCAACTATTTCTCCCTTTTTTTTTTGGCCACTATTTGCATGATGTGATGCTTAGTGCAAACAAGGGAATCGGAGCAAAAGAATGTCAGGCTTGTCTGTGCTTATCTCATTTGCATGAAGAACGCCAGTCTGCAGACTGGATAATTGGAGCACCCAGAAAGTAGGCAGCCAAAGATATAAACCAGATACATTCAATCAATACTACTGCATGTGGCAGCACGTATAAATGCAGGGGTGGAGTACGGATTGTCCAGAGTTCTAGTACAGCATGCACAACTTTTTTTCACTGTTGTGACATTGCAGTATAGAGCAATGAATTGAAACATGAACAGCTGTTATTCCAACTCCTTTGTGGTAACAGACGTTAATGTACAGTGCCATACACGTGGTCCTCAGTTCAAATACAGTATATTCCACACCCATTTACTGGTGTTCCACTTCCCATTATAGTCACTCTCACTTATAACACTTGACATAGTGTAGATGACATTAATTATATGTATGATATAAAAATATAAACATTTTTATAGCTATTAATAATATACTTCACCCAAGTAAATCAACTACCGCTAACCCAACAGCAATTAGCAATACCGACAATATAGCAACCCAATTCAATAAATATTTTACAGAAACTATTCAAGCCCTAGCAAAATCTCAGGATAACAGCAACAACCCAAAATCTCTCCTCCCTCAACCAAATACCTCCTCTCATAATAATATCCCTCACTTTCGCCTACATCCAGTCTCTGTTAAATACATCAAAAAACTTCTCCAAAAACTGACACCAACCACACTAGCTGGAGATAAGCTCCCTGCTGACATTCTAAAAATTGCCACTGATGCTATATCCTATCCAGTAGCCATTCTTATAAACAGGGCTGTATCCGAAAATCAGGTCCCCAGTATATGGAAAATCTCCCACATACTGCCACAACATCAAGGAGGTAACTCCACAGATTTCACAAATTATCATCCTATTGCCATCCTATCTCCCTTGTTCAAAATACTAGAAAGAGTAGTGCATACCCAGTTAATAAACCACCATCTCACCCACAAACTATTATCACATACCCAACATAGCTTTTGACCACATCATAGTATCACAATCACACTTACAGTATGTCCTTTACTGATATTGCTAACCAACATAGGAACAACGGACTGTATGTATCCTCCATATTCTTAAATCTGTCCATGGCCTTTGACCTGGTAAACCACAATAAACGTATTAGCATTCTCTCCACCGTAAATATTAGCACCTCTGGGATTGCATGGTCCCAAAACTACCTAACAGGATGTCTACAAGCCATTCAATGGTAAAATCAACTCTCGCCTCTGATCTCAGTTCTAGTAGGGGTTCTTCAAGGCTCCATCCTTGGTTTCCTACTCTTCTATATATTTACCAAACAACTCAGTATCTCCACACCTCATGCCACTGTAGTTCTATACATGGTTGACTCTACCCTAATTTGTGCAGCCCCTACACTACAAGACCGCCACATCTTAACACGAGATTCCTTACTCTCTGTCGAAATAAGTCTCACCAACTCCAAACTTATCCTAAATCCCAACAAAACTAAACTCCTTCTCTTTAGCCCAACTAGATACCACTCAGCTTCACACACACATTTGCTCTCTTATCCAAAATAAAACTGTGACCAATGTAATACCAAACACAAATGCCAAGAGGTCCAGCAAGACAAACAACGTTCTCAGTAGAAAAAACACTTTAATATGAAGAGCAAAGCTTTCGGATAAAATCCTTTATCAATACTGAAAATACAAATGCAAATGCAGAGTATATATAGGTCTAAAAAAGTCATATGACCGGCAGCCAAGAAGTCACATGACTCAACCATTAAAACAAAACATGTAAAAATAAATAAATATGCAAAGCAAAAAAATGCAACAGCATAATGCATATATGAAAACAGAAAACATTTAAAAAAAGCAAGAGTGTATATTTTTTTTAAAAAGCATACTTTTATACCTAAAAATCAAATGTACAATCATATACATAAAGAGAAAATCTCATAATCTAGATTACTCATTCTAACCAAAATAGGTTTAAGGCTGACAGTACTATTCAAACCAGGGGGTGAGTCACCCATCAATCTAATTATCCAGTTATATTCTTTAATTTCTAATTTGTTATTGATATCACCACCTCTGGGTGAGGGTGAAACATGGTCTATAGCTTTAAATTTAAATGCATGCTGTTCACCAAAACATAGCCTGTGTTTATATAATGCATTAGTGTCAACACATCTACGGATTTCAGACTTGTATTCTGTGATCCTATCTTTAAGTTTACGCGTGGTTTTACCCACATAGAAAGAGTTGCATAATACACAGGTAGCGAGGTAAACCATGTGGGTGGTAACACAAGTAGCAGTTACATTGAACCTAAACAGCCTCTTACTGACTGGGTGTTCAAAGATACCTAAATGTTCATCATCAATGTCATCACAGCACGAGCAATTATAACATTTTCGTGTACCCATAGTGCTGGATGGATGTGTTGTGATATTTATAGGAAAATCTTTGAAACAGAAGACACTCTTGAGGGTTCTCATGTTACGATATGCAAAAAATGGGACATTGCCCAGCATTGCTTTTAGCTCTTCAGATGCCATCAAGATTAGCCAATTCTATGGATAATACGCTTAATACATGGTGTCTTTTGTACTAAACGAAGTAACGTATCTTACTTTCATCTCATTCTGGATGGACACATTGGGCAAGCCAACAGCTTGTATTTCTATGGCGTCATTTGACATAACAGGGGCCACCCTCGACTTTATTTCCTCTAGCACATTTAGTTTCTCATTATTTAAGATGGTAGCATCATAACCACTGTTAGTGAAATCAGCTGCCATCTCATTCAACTGTTCAGAGAAGCTAGGATCTTCCGTGTTAAACCTACTGGCTCTATAAAATTGAAACCTGACAGTACCTCTAAAAACATGTGGCTCATGCATACTACTTGCATGAGTGTACCTTCCTGCACAGACTTCCTTTCTATGGAGGCTTGTTCTAAGTGTACCACCGTCAAGACTCGTTGATATCCAGAAAATTAATAGTGATTTCAGATGAACACATTTTGAACTTCAAAAAAGATGAAATTGAATTGATGTACAGGATAAAATCATTCAAATCCTGTAACGTGCCCCCCCAAATCAAAAAACAGTCGTCCACAAATCGTTGAAAGAACTTTACATTATCTTTATATGGATTCAAACCACTAAATAAATGTTTCCTTTCCCACTGGTATAAAACTAGGTTGGCATAAGTATTGGCTACCGAAGTACCCATAGCCACACCTGTGAGCTGAAAATACAAGGATTCATTAAAAAGGAAAACATTATTTCTCAACACCACATCCATGAGAGTACATATTTTTTCTATTTTGTGGAAGTTGGGATCAGGACATGAGACTAAGCATTCCCTCAACAAATCCAGGCCAATATCAGTTGGAATGACAGTAAACAAAGATACTATGTCTAGGGTTACCAAAAGGTACCTTCTTAGATGTAGAGACGCCTTCTCTATGGTATACCATTGCTTAAGCTTCTGAACAAAATCAATGGTGTCACGTAAGATAGAGTCACATTGACTAAGATATGGTTGAAGTTGATCATGCAAATAAACTGAAAGCGGCTCTGTTACCCAACCAGCACCTGATACAATTGGCCTCATTGGTGGATCAGTGAGGGATTTGTGGATCTTAGGAATACCATATAACTGTGGGGTGATTGGGCACGGTACGGTCAAATAATTGAATAGATTTAAGTCTATGTCACCTTGGATCTGTAGGTCATAAATCACCATATTCATGTATGAGATACATTTCTTAACATCCAAAGGGGTGATTTCCTTAAATGCAGTGTCATCACTAAGTAAACTAGACATAGCCAAAAAATATTTGTCTCTATTCATAAGCACAACTGCACCCCCCTTATCAGCTTGCTTAATGACAATATTTATATTTGATTGCAAGTCTCTGTATGCTTGAAACTCTTCATAGCTAAGGTTAAAACATTTTCTATCATTATATTTCTTATTATTTATATCAAACATTTGTCTCATTTCTGCTTCAACATACATCATGGAACGCTTTTAACAACAGGTACATTGGACAGGGATGTATGTACTAAGGCGCTTGCAGCCTTGAGTCAACATCTGTGTACCAAATAACAGTTTTAGATTTAACAGTCTAGTGAACCTTTTCAGCTCTGTCAGTGTCGAAACTAAATCATCTGCACATGTGGGGATGAAGTTCAAGCCCTTAGCGAGAACAGAATAGTGTGTCTCTTGAAAACGAAATCTGACAAGTTTAACGTATCTCTGTAAACTTGTGCTCATCTTGCCTGAGCCTAAAGGGCTATCCAGTTTTCTTTTGTTCATTCTATTTGGTGTTTCATTCCGTATTCGACGAATCTCTTGTGTTAATTACACGCTCTCTAACCGCTTCTGGATGGTCCAGACTGAAGCGTTTATTGGAAAAGTTTATTTTAGTCTGCTGCATCTGCGGCATTTTTTTGTATGCATATGTATTCCCAGTAGTAGCACTAGTATGTCTGCCATCTGTGAGGCTCTCAGAGGAGCCAGCAATGCCTCCTGTTGACGTTGAGGACGTAGTGCGGACAGAACCATCAGCTCCGTGTACCAAGGGGTAGTTGACTTTAATTCCAAGTCATTCTGAGTTAACTGAACACTACTCGACCCAAAATCATCAAGGGAGTCCAAGCCATCATCATGAACATGCACAGGGACAGTTACATCAGTTTTTCTGTATTTATGACTGTTGTCTCTAGGCCAAGAGAAAATGTTACTTCTTGTGAAATCATTTACATCTCGGAGAAGCTTACGCTTTTTAGTAGCTTCCATCCTTGAATCAAGTAACTGCATTTTTTCCACCATGCGCTCATAATTACTAGATAGGCTCGTAAATGCAGGCATATTAACTAAGTCATTCTCCATTGACATAATCTCCTTCTTGAGATCATCTTCAATAGTCTGGAAGAAATCATTCATCAGATGCATGTAGTCTATTCCTAGTTTAATGTTTAGCTGTTGCCATTTCTTAAGTAACTCAGGGTAAGTGTTCCCATAAGAGGGCATTTTCAGGATTCTCAGCCCTCTGGGAACAATACCTTTGTTAATATAAGCAATGAAGCTAAAGTGCTGCCATTGCAGCCGCTTAAACAAACTTGTTTTCCTCTCCAATAATTGCAAGTATTTGTTAAAATCCAAAATTACATCCTGGGCAGGTGCAGGTACATCCATGGATAAGCTACTGGTATTTTCAACAACAGTTAGCAGAGGATTAACCTCAATGTTAATCAGAGATTTAATGGAAGTCATTGAATTTGCCATAGAGAAGTAAAAAGGCTGCCAAGAAAAAGACCTTGAAAGTAGCAAATCTTCTGAAACGGCAGAAGAAAATGTCCAAACACAAATGCCAAGAGGTCCAGCAAGACAAACAACGTTCTCAGTAGAAAAAACACTTTAATATGAAGAGCAAAGCTTTCGGATAAAATCCTTTATCAATACTGAAAATACAAATGCAAATGCAGAGTATATATAGGTCTAAAAGTCATATGACCGGCAGCCAAGAAGTCACATGACTCAACCATTAAAACAAAACATGTAAAAATAAATAAATATGCAAAGCTAAAAAATGCAACAGCATAATGCATATATGAAAACAGAAAACATTTAAAAAGAGCAAGAGTGTATATTTTTTTTAAAAAAGCATACTTTTATACCTAAAAATCAAATGTACAATCATATACATAAAGAGAAAATCTCATAATCTAGATTACTCATTCTAACCAAAATAGGTTTAAGGCTGACAGTACTATTCAAACCAGGGGGTGAGTCACCCATCAATCTAATTATCCAGTTATATTCTTTAATTTCTAATTTGTTATTGATATCACCACCTCTGGGTGAGGGTGAAACATGGTCTATAGCTTTAAATTTAAATACATGCTGTTCACCAAAACATAGCCTGTGTTTATATAAAGCATTAGTGTCAACACATCTACGGATTTCAGACTTGTGTTCTGTGATCCTATCTTTAAGTTTACGCGTGGTTTTACCCACATAGAAAGAGTTGCATAATACACAGGTAGCGAGGTAAACCATGTGGGTGGTAACACAAGTAGCAGTTACATTGAACCTAAACAGCCTCTTACTGACTGGGTGTTCAAAGATACCTAAATGTTCATCATCAATGTCATCACAGCACGAGCAATTATAACATTTTCGTGTACCCATAGCGCTGGATGGATGTGTTGTGATATTTATAGGAAAATCTTTGAAACAGAGGACACTCTTGAGGGTTCTCATGTTACGATATGCAAAAAATGGGACATTGCCCAGCATTGCTTTTAGCTCTTCAGATGCCATCAAGATTAGCCAATTCTTATGGATAATATGTTTAATACATGGTGTCTTTGTACTAAACGAAGTAACGTATCTTACTTTCATCTCATTCTGGATGGACACATTGGGCAAGCCAACAGCTTGTATTTCTATGGCGTCATTTGACATAACAGGGCCACCCTCGACTTTATTTCCTCTAGCACATTTAGTTTCTCATTATTTAAGATGGTAGCATCATAACCACTGTTAGTGAAATCAGCTGCCATCTCATTCAACTGTTCAGAGAAGCTAGGATCTTCCATGTTAAACCTACTGGCTCTATAAAATTGAAACCTGACAGTACCTCTAAAAACATGTGGCTCATGCATACTACTTGCATGAGTGTACCTTCCTGCACAGACTTCCTTTCTATGGAGGCTTGTTCTAAGTGTACCACCGTCAAGACTCAAGTTGATATCCAGAAAATTAATAGTGATTTCAGATGAACACATTTTGAACTTCAAAAAAGATGAAATTGAATTGATGTACAGGATAAAATCATTCAAATCCTGTAACGTGCCCCCCCAAATCAAAAAACAGTCGTCCACAAATCGCTGAAAGAACTTTACATTATCTTTATATGGATTCAAACCACTAAATAAATGTTTCCTTTCCCACTGGTATAAAACTAGGTTGGCATAAGTATTGGCTACCGAAGTACCCATAGCCACACCTGTGAGCTGAAAATACAAGGATTCATTAAAAAGGAAAACATTATTTCTCAACACCACATCCATGAGAGTACATATTTTTTCTATTTTGTGGAAGTTGGGATCAGGACATGAGACTAAGCATTCCCTCAACAAATCCAGGCCAATATCAGTTGGAATGACAGTAAACAAAGATACTATGTCTAGGGTTACCAAAAGTACCTTCTAAGATGTAGAGACGCCTTCTCTATGGTATACCATTGCTTAAGCTTCTGAACAAAATCAATGGTGTCACGTAAGATAGAGTCACATAGACTAAGATATGGTTGAAGTTGATCATGCAAATAAACTGAAAGCGGCTCTGTTACCCAACCATCACCTGATACAATTGGCCTCATTGGTGGATCAGTGAGGGATTTGTGGATCTTAGGAATACCATATAACTGTGGGGTGATTGGGCACGGTACGGTCAAATAATTGAATAGATCTAAGTCTATGTCACCTTGGATCTGTAGGTCATAAATCACCATATTCATGTATGAGATACATTTCTAACATCCAAAGGGGTGATTTCCTTAAATGCAGTGTCATCACTAAGTAAACTAGACATAGCCAAAAAATATTTGTCTCTATTCATAAGCACAACTGCACCCCCCTTATCAGCTTGCTTAATGACAATATTTATATTTGATTGCAAGTCTCTGTATGCTTGAAACTCTTCATAGCTAAGGTTAAAACATTTTCTATCATTATATTTCTTATTATTTATATCAAACATTTGTCTCATTTCTGCTTCCACATACATCATGGAACGCTTTAACAACAGGTACATTGACAGGGATGTATGTACTAAGGCTGCAGCCTTGAGTCAACATCTGTGTATTGCCAAATAACAGTTTTAGATTTAACAGTCTCGTGAACCTTTTCAGATCTGTCAGTGTCGAAACTAAATCATCTGCACATGTGGGGATGAAGTTCAAGCCCTTAGAGAGAACAGAATAGTGTGTCTCGTGGTAAAACGAAATCTGACAAGCTTAACGCATTTCTGTAAACTTGCGGCTCATCTTGCCTGAGCCTAAAGGGCTATCCAGTTTTCTTTTGTTCATTCTATTTGGTGTTTCATTCCGTGTATTCGACTTAATCTCTTGTGTTAATTACACGCCTCTCTAACCGCTTCTGGATGGTCCAGACTGAAGCGCTTATTGAAAAGTTTATTTTAGTCTGCTGCATCTGCGGCATTTTTGTATGCATATAGATTCAGTAGTAGACTAGAATTCAGCCTCTGAGGAGCCAGAGGAGCCAGCAATGCCTTGCCGTTGACGCTGAGGATGTAGTGCGGACAGAACCATCAGCCGTGTCAGTGTTGACTTTAATTCCGGAGTCATTCTGAGTTAACCGAACACTACTTCCCGCCCAAAATCATCAAGGAGTCCGCCATCATCATGAACGCACACAGGGACAGTTACATCAGTTTTTCTGTATATGACCGTGTCTCTAGGCCAAGAAAATGTTACTTCCAGTGAAATCATTTACATCTCGGAGAAGCTTACGCCAGCTTCCATCCTTGAATCAAGTAACTGCATTTTTTTTTCATGCGCTCATAATATAGATTACTAGATAAAATCGTAGTACGGGTATATTAACTAAGTCGTTCTCCATTTGAATCTCCTTCTGAGATCATCTTCAATAGTCTGGAAAAATCATTCATCAGATGTAGTCTTCATCTAGTTTAATGTTTAGCTGTCATTTCTTAAGTAACTCAGGGTAAGTGTTCCCATAAGGCATTTTCAGGATTCTCAGCCCTCTGGGAACAATATTTTGTTAATATATAATGAAGCTAGCTGCCATTGCAGCCACTAAACAAACTTGTTTTCCTCTCCAATTGCACAGTATTTGTTAAAATCAAAATTATCTGGGCAGGTGCAGGTACATCCATGGATAAGCTGGTTTTCAACAACAGTTAGCAGAGGATTAACCTCAATGTTAATCAGAGATTTAATGGAAGTCATTGAATTTGCCATAGAGAAGTAAAAAGGCTGCCAAGAAAAAGACCTTGAAAGTAGCAAATCTTCTGAAACGGCAGAAGAAAATGTCCAAACACAAATGCCAAGAGGTCCAGCAAGACAAACAACGTTCTCAGTAGAAAAACCACTTTAATATGAAGAGCAAAGCTTTCGGATAAAATCCTTTATCAATACTGAAAATACAAATGCAAATGCAGAGTATATATAGGTCTAAAAAAGTCATATGACCGGCAGCCAAGAAGTCACATGACTCAACCATTAAAACAAAACATGTAAAAATAAATAAATATGCAAAGCTAAAAAATGCAACAGCATAATGCATATATGAAAACAGAAAACATTTAAAAAAAAGCAAGAGTGTATATTTTTTTAGTATTGATAAAGGATTTTATCCGAAAGCTTTGTTCTTCATATTAAAGTGTTTTTTCTACTGAGCACGTTGTTTGTCTTGCTGGACCTCTTGGCATTTGTGTTTGGACATTTTCTTCTGCCGTTTCAGAAGATTTGCTACTTTCAAGGTCTTTTTGTTGACAGCCTTTTTGCTTCTCTATCGCAAATTCAATGACTTCCATTAAATCTCTGATTAACATTGAGGTTAATCCTCTGCTAACTGTTGTTGAAAATACCAGTAGCTTATCCATGGATGTACCTGCACCTGCCCAGGATGTAATTTTGGATTTTAACAAATCCTTGCAATTATTGGAGAGGAAAACAAGTTTGTTTAAGTGGCTGCAATGGCAGCGCTTTAGCTTCATTGCTTATATTAACAAAGGTATTGTTCCCAGAGGGCTGAGAATCCTGTAAATGCCCTCTTATGGGAACACTTACCCTGAGTTACTTAAGAAATGGCAACAGCTAAACATTAAACTAGGAATAGACTACATGCATCTGATGAATGATTTCTTCCAGACTATTGAAGATGATCTCTAGAAGGAGATTATGTCAATGGAGAATGACTTAGTTAATATGCCTGCATTTACGAGCCTATCTAGTAATTATGAGCGCATGGTGGAAAAAATGCAGTTACTTGATTCAAGGATGGAAGCTACTAAAAAGCGTAAGCTTCTCCGAGATGTAAATGATTTCACAAGAAGTAACATTTTCTCTTGGCCTAGAGACAACAGTCATAAATACAGAAAAACTGATGTAACTGTCCCTGTGCACGTTCGTGATGATGGCTTGGACTCCCTTGATGATTTTGGGTTGAGTAGTGTTCAGTTAACTCAGAATGACTCGGAATTAAAGTCAACTACCCCCTTGGTACACAGAGCTGATGGTTCTGTCCGCACTACATCCTCAACGTCAACAGGAGGCGTTGCTGGCTCCTCTGAGAGCCTCACAGACGGCAGACATGCTAGTGCTACTACTGGGAATCATACCTCTCAACCTGGAAATATCAAAAATCTGGGCAAGGCCCATGAAAAATAGGTACAAATCTGTACGCTGATTAACATACTATTTGCATACATAATTATGTAACCCCACCCACTCCAATGGAATTGTGGGATACCAACTTTCAAATGCTAACTGAAGAACAGACAACCAAAATATGGCACAAGAGTCCCCCTGCAGCCATTCCAATGTCCCATTACCTGGCTATTTCACCCCATTTACTATAAACACTAATGTTTGCATACTGCTTTGCTACTATAATGATTATTTGGATTTTATTTTTACATTTTAGCACAACGCACAAACACTAAGACATCTGCTAAACAAAGCAATACTGTCTCACAATGAAAATAGACTTAGCATTTAAACTTCTCTGCCCTTGAAAGTCACATTCATTGAAACAGCACTGAAACCCACACCACATCCAAAGAAAATGCATCTGGCCAGTGGTGGATAAAGATTACCTTTGGGCCGTTTTCAAATCATAGGCCCCTTGCACACAAAAGAAGAAACATACATGTGTTCTTTGATACACGTTTCTGACTTTATTAAATTATATTCCCTGTATAATACAGCACACTTGTCAGACTTAGACTGCATTTTAAATTTATTATTTGAACATTTTTCCAGTAGGCAATGAAACAAAATGCATGCACCAATAATGACAAAACTGCCCAATTCAGAACATTTCCATCATAAAAGTCTACTTCCACAGACACACAATCACATTTTAAATTTATTGATTGAACATAATTTTTCCAGTAGGCAATGAAACAAAATGCATGAACCAATGAAATAAAATGCATGAACCACTAATTACAAAACTGCAATGAACCACTAATTACAAAACTGCCTGCCCAATTCAGAACATTTCCATGCTCCATCATAAAAGTCTACTTATATACATACACACACACACACACACACACACACACACACACACACACACACACACACACACACACACACAAAGAACAAGAACACATCTTACATATCCCTTTTTCAGAAATAAAAATAAATGACCATGTGGTTTGTAATACACACTTCATTACAGTCTTCAGCTTTTATACTGCCTCACTGACATTACATCTGCCATAATTTTTCTCATTCTGTTTTTTAAACCTGTTGCTGAGTACTGCTCCACATTCCGACTGGAAGAGGGGAGAGTTATCCACTATCTGGTATTCAAATGTTATGCTAATTAGATGTCCAGACCTTTGGCTGGATTATGTACATACTTTTCAAGGACCTGTGTACCCATGTTCAATGTCTGCAGGTTGAGAGGTATGCTAGGAAGTATAACACAGTAACTATGGGGAGTCAGTGATTTCCTGGCAACCCTCCAGCTAAGTTTGCATACAGTAAACTAATGTAGAGCAGCTAGAGTAATACTGACACAATCCATTTGTTTAGTTGTTTTCTTTCACAGCTCAGCTTAAAGAAGCAACAGATTTCCAACTATTACATTATCTTGGTTACTACTAAAATTGACGTTCTATACTGAGAGCAAGCAATACTACATAGAAACACAAAGAACTAACTTCTTCACACGTAATGTACAAACACAACATTACTAATATTATAACACCTGAATATCAGACAAATCTTCAATCCTTTCAAATGCACAGCTTGCATACGTACCAAGTGGACTAATTTCGGTCATTGAGTTAGTAGTTCTATTCTACATGAAAAGTGCCTAAAACAATACTAGATCTACCCTTTCAGAGCAAATTGTACAAAACAAGATACACTTACACTTTCACGTCTACTTTACAAGTTTTGCAAGGGCCCCCACAATATGGTTACACATTCTTAATCATGTTGTCTTTCATTGTGCAATCTTACTAAACAGTTTGCTTTTTCTGTTATCATTGTGTACAGCGGTGCACTTTACTCGTCAATCACAAAACATGCTCATTAAAGGCTTAGCTTGGTATATTACTCTGTAGCGTATTTCAACCCACTTACAGTGTTAGAAATCTCCCCTGCTGCAAACACCACTACACACTACTCTTCAATGCTAATATACAGACAGATAGAAAAGGTACCTGGAAACAAGAATGAAAAAAAAAAAGAATGTCTACATACAATCAAGTAGCTTTAGGGTGAAAACGAATAGCAAACACTGCAAAAGACACTAATATGAGAAAGTGACGCTCAAGCTCAACTAGAAAAGGGAAAGTACTAGAAAAAGAAACAACAGTAACAGATAAGAAGAGAGGAGTACAGGTTATGACACAGGAACGGAACATGGGAGCTATACATATACAATCCAATGGACCAGGTCATACATTTACCCTGCTTTCTGTAGCTCCTTCAGGTAAATAAGCGTGTTGCAAATCCTCCAGCAAATAATGATGCAGAATACTTTAGCGGATTATCCCAGCTATACAGACCAGCTTCCAAATCAAATATCGCTGACAGCGAAATTCTAAGGTTGGATGCCCAAAAGCCAAAGCAAGAGGGTTGTTGGGCACCTGAATTAATCCTCCCCTCCATGTTAGTCCTGCTCGCAGGCAGCCAGATCCATAATAATACATTTGAAGTGCGTCTTCTCACAGGCAGCCAGAATCCAAAATGCTTGTTACTCGTTTCCTACCCGCTCGCATGCATTCAAAATAATACTGCCAGGAAATGCGTGCACAACATACAAGAGAGCTGAGTTCCGACAGGCTGATGGAGCTGACGTCATTGCGCACACACGATGACATCAGCAAAATGCGGAAGAATTTAAAATAAAAAAAAATAAATAAATAAATGCTGGGAAAATCAGAAATGAAGGGGTGCCACTCGGGAATCGTGGCACCCCATTTTTTTACCCCAAAACTCGGTATAATACGAGTAATTCGGGATGGCTGGGAGGTATGCTGGGAATACATATGCATGCAAAAATATGCCGCAGATGCAGCAGACTAAAATAAACTTTTCCAATAAACGCTTCAGTCTGGACCATCCAGATGCGGTTAGAGAGCGTGTAATTAACACGAGAGATTCGTCGAATACACAGAATGAAACACCAAATAAAATGAACAAAAGAAAACTGGATAGCCCTTTAGGCTCAGGCAAGATGAGCCGCAAGTTTACAGAGGTACTTTAAACTTGTCAGATTTCGTTTTACACGAGACACACTATTCTGTTCTCTCTAAGGGCTTGAACTTCATCCCCACATGTGCAGATGATTTAGTTTCGACACTGACAGATCTGAAAAGGTTCGCAAGACTGTTAAATCTAAAACTGTTATTTGGCAATACACAGATGTTGACTCAAGGCTGCAAACGCCTTAGTACATACATCCCTGTCAATGTACCTGTTGTTAAAGCATTCCATGATGTATGTGAAGCAGAAATGAGACAAATGTTTGATATAAATAATAAGAAATATAATGATAGAAAATGTTTTAACCTTAGCTATGAAGAGTTTCAAGCATACAGAGACTTGCAATCAAATATAAATATTGTCATTAAGCAAGCTGATAAGGGGGGTGCAGTTGTGCTTTTGAATAGAGACAAATATTTTTTGGCTATGTCTAGTTTACTTAGTGATGACACTGCATTTAAGGAAATCACCCCTTTGGATGTTAAGAAATGTATCTCATATGTGAATATGGTGATTTATGACCTACAGATCCAAGGTGACATAGATTAGATCTATTCAATTATTTGACTGTACCGTGCCCAATCACCCCACAGTTATATGGTATTCCTAAGATCCACAAATCCCTCACTGATCCACCAATGAGGCCAATTGTATCAGGTGCTGGTTGGGTAACAGAGCCGCTTTCAGTTTATTTGCATGATCAACTTCAACCATATCTTAGTCAATGTGACTCTATCTTACGTGACACCATTGATTTTGTTCAGAAGCTTAAGCAATGGTATACCATAGATAAGGCGTCTCTACATCTAAGAAGGTACCTTTTGGTAACCCTAGACATAGTATCTTTGTTTACTGTCATTCCAACTGATATTGGCCTGGATTTGTTGAGGGAATGCTTAGTCTCATGTCCTGATCCCAACTTCCACAAAATAGAAAAAATATGTACTCTCATGGATGTGGTGTTGAGAAATAATGTTTTCCTTTTTAATGAATCCTTGTATCTTCAGCTCACAGGTGTGGCTATGGGTACTTGTAGCCAATACTTATGCCAACCTAGTTTTATACCAGTGGGAAAGGAAACATTTATTTAGTGGTTTGAATCCATATAAAGATAATGTAAAGTTCTTTCAACGATTTGTGGATGACTGTTTTTTTATTTGGGGGGGCACGTTACAGGATTTGAATGATTTTATGCTGTACATCAATTCAATTTCATCTTTTTTGAAGTTCAAAATGTGTTCATCTGAAATCACTATTAATTTTCTGGATATCAACTTGAGTCTTGACGGTGGTACACTTAGAACAAGCCTCCATAGAATGGAAGTCTGTGCAGGAAGGTACACTCATGCAAGTAGTATGCATGCGCCACATGTTTTTAGAGGTACTGTCAGGTCTCAATTTTATAGAGCCAGTAGGTTTAACACGGAAGATCCTAGCTTCTCTGAACAGTTGAATGAGATGGTAGCTGATTTCACTAACAGTGGTTATGATGCTACCATCTTAAATAATGAGAAACTAAATGTGCTAGAGGAAAGAAAGTCGAGGGTGGCCCTGTTATGTCAAATGACGCCATAGAAATACAAGCTGTTGGCTTGCCCAATGTGTCCATCCAGAATGAGATGAAAGTAAGATCGTTACTTCATTTAGTACAAAGACACCATGTATTAAACGTATTATCCATAAGAATTGGCTAATCTTGATGGCATCTGAAGAGCTAAAAGCAATGCTGGGCAATGTCCCATTTTTTGCATATCGTAACATGAGAACCCTCAAGAGTGTCCTCTGTTACAAAGATTTTCCTATAAATATCACAACACATCCATCCAGCACTATGGGTACACGAAAATGTTATAATTGCTCGTGCTGTGATGACATTGATGATGAACATTTAGGTATCTTTGAACACCCAGTCAGTAAGAGGCTGTTTAGGTTCAATGTAACTGCTACTTGTGTTACCACCCACGTGGTTTACCTCGCTACCTGTGTGTTATGCAGCTCTTTCTATGTGGGTAAAACCACGCGTAAACTTAAAGATAGGATCACAGAACACAAGTCTGAAATCCGTAGATGTGTTGACACTAATGCTTTATATAAACACAGGCTATGTTTTGGTGAGCAGCATGCATTTAAATTTAAAGCTATAGACCATGTTTCACCCTCACCCAGAGGTGGTGATATCAATAACAAATTAGAAATTAAAGAATATAACTGGATAATTAGATTGATGGGTGACTCACCCCCTGGTTTGAATAGTACTGTCAGCCTTAAACCTATTTTGGTTAGAATGAGTAGATCTAGATTATGAGATTTTCTCTTTATGTATATGATTGTACATTTGATTTTTAGGTATAAAAGTATGCTTTTTTTAAAAATATACACTCTTGCTTTTTTTAAATGTTTTCTGTTTTCATATATGCATTATGCTGTTGCATTTTTTAGCTTTGCATATTTATTTATTTTTACATGTTTTGTTTTAATGGTTGAGTCATGTGACTTCTTGGCTGCCGGTCATATGACATTTTAGACCTATATATACTCTGTATTTACATTTGTATTTTCAGTATTGATAAAGGATTTTATCCGAAAGCTTTGCTCTTCGTATTAAAGTGGTTTTTCTACTGAGAACGTTGTTTGTCCTACCAATGTAATACCACATACTAAACTACTTGATGATGAAATGGATAATAACTTAAAAAGTGAAATACACATAGCCCAAACCATCAAGAAGATCCACAAAAAACTCGGTCTCCTATACCAAAACAAACTGTTTCTAACAGAAGCCACAAATGCTACTATACCCCGCACATACCTCCTATCAACCTTCCATTTACACTTCCCCAGTACTAACTAGCCTCTGCAAAACAGAATTAATCAAACTAGAAACGTTTTGTAATTAAATAACAAAATTTGCAACAGGTGCCTCTACAGGTCACCCCACTGCACATGAATTAAACAACTAAATTGGCTCGATCGTCCTCAGCTTCTTCACTTTAATTCTTCACCAGCCTGAAAAAAACTCCTGCTCTCCAAGATATTATTCACACATATAAAAGTTCTCATTTTCTATGCTCTAGTAAACTACACCTATTTGACATGACTACAGCCAAAAACATGCAGGAGATTCCCTCTTCGCCAACTACATTAACAAAATATGGAATAAATTTCCACCCCTTTAACTGCTAGTATCTCTATTTCACAATTTTGAAACACTCCTTAAATCATACCTCAAAGACACCTGGTTATGTCCTTGTAACACTCCTGGATAGAACCACTGTCTCTCTCTACTAGCTTAATTTCACTGTGGTTGATGCACTCTGTTTTATTTCCTCATGTGAATCCTTCCAACCACTGAAATTATTCCTTTTACATCTCAGTTTCACTTGCAAAGAAATCCATGTAACAGACTTATGTCCATCTCTGTATAAATAACTAAACCTACTCATCCTTACATATTTTTGATGAAAATGTAACTGTGTTTTACAACATATTTCCTACCTGTTATGTTATTTGTTATGCCCCAGGCCTCCGCTGAAAATGCAGACTTTCCTGGTAAAAAAATGTAAACCAAAATAAATGAGGGCTGAGACACTAATATTGTGTCAGTTGGCTATTTATTTATTTATCTATGTATTATCACATTTATTATCAAATGTATGACCATGGATATACTGTGTACTATATTCCTGTAATTATATTTATGCTCTCTGGACTGCCATGAACTGCACATTTGTCGAACAGACATACACAACTGCCTGCATATCAAATAACCTTGAAATTGCATGACGGTAAGTGGTGCTCAACATTTTCAAACAGTGTGCACAGTCCCAGTAAACAAGATAAACCATCATTCTCCATGGCTTTTGATCTGTGATAGGCATTGCTGGCATTTGTGGAGAGGGTATGAGATTTAGGGCACGGAGGTTGGGTGCCCAGAGTCCAGGAATTTTGTTGGACTCCTAGTGACACACCACAGTGGCAGGTTGCTGCAGGAGGACTATTGTGGGTCACAGTATAAGTCAGAAGCTTGGGATAGTTTGGCCTGGGCTATAAACAGGGCCACTCATATCCCCCATACTGGTGACCAATGTGGGCATCAGTACAATGACCTCTGGAGGATGAAGAGGGGCATCCTCAATGCTTGGATTATGGAATTTAGGATGGAAGCCATCCCACAGATGTGGAAGTATCAACTACAGAGAGTACTTGTAAGGCTCAAAAGCTGAATATAGGCAAGATTGGTGTTCATAATGGTATTCTGTTCTGTTTTTCCCGCAGCTGCCATGAACAGGGAGTGCAATGTTAGGAACAATGGCACAAGAGTAGTGAGAATGAGGGAGACATATGGTATGTATTCAGCAAAAGATTAGTGTGACTGTAGCATTAAAAGTTAAAGATAAGTTGTTTGGTATTTTATACAGTTGTATCAAACTGAGCATGCATATCTCAACTGTAAAATAAAGTATGCATGCACTAGTCTTTAGCACAAACCAAGAATGCAATATTAGACTTTAGTCAGAGGTGGTTGGCTCAAATACCACACTTCCCAACTATAAAATACTGTAAATTATTCAATTATGTATAACAAAGATTTAAAGTAAAAGCTTTATACCAGTGGCACACATGTCCTCCTGTAAACTGTAATCTCTATAACCGGAACATGTATATGTGCAATATATGCACATATAAAGGAGTATCGCTGCAATCTGTAGTATAGTGTGCATATTTTAGGAGCTGGTAGTCTTAAAAGTAAAAGATATCTGTTAGGGGGTGATAGCCTTTGGAGTAATGGTTAAGAAAATAGAGTCAAATAATTGTATTAATACATTGTATATTACATATGAAAGTACTAATCTTATCACTTTTTCTTTCTCTCAGCTCAACCCTTATCTCTCTCACATGATTGTGTTGTGATCATCTCTTTCTGTATAGGTGCTTCATCACCTACCCAACTTACTAGACTCAGATATACCTATGTTCCTTCTCCAACATTCTTCTCTCTGTCTCTCTCTCTCAAATAAAAAAAAAAAAAAAAAAAAAATGGGCAGCTGTCCCACAAAAAAAAAAAAAAAAAATTCTGATACAAAGCTCTCAATTTAACACTTGTATCTTCCAGATACACTTGATTCAGTCCAACTGGCTATACAACATGATTGTCTTGTGGTCACCCATTTCGGTAGAGGTGATAGTGAAGATTCAGCTAATATTCTGCTTATATTATTGTTTTTTACTGTTGAAGAAATGGATAGCTATGGTTCTTTCCTACCTCCCTACTGCCCATTCCTGTATTGCTTTCCATTTGTTCTTCCCCCTGCTTGCTCCCCATTTCACCACCATTCTATCTTCCCCATTTCTTTTCTTTAATGCATTATTGCTCGGTGATGTGCATTGAGCACAAGGTGCAGCAACGGTAATATGAAAGTACTTAAAAGTGTTAGATTTAGTTGTATGCAAACCCAGTATCATCTGCCTCCAGAAAGGAAAGTATCACTGCATTAACTGCATTAGCGTGTGCCGCCACAGAGTCAGATAAGTAGCAGGTGTATTCCACAGATTCAATACTAACAGGCATACTTTAGCAATGCTGCTACTGGAATAGTTACACGACATTCCGTTATGTACTAGTCATTCTTAAGGTCCTCTTTTGTCCATTGTGCAATGACGCGCAAAAAGGATAAGCACAGCCAAACCTTCCCTTATTCCTCATTTGCCCATGATCGAGCTAAGTGCCCCATCATGCAAACAAATGCCAAAAAATGATAAAATAATAATAAATAACTGCCAGAGAAAAAACAATTTGCACACAAATGAAGAGGAGGTTGGATATTAATGAAACAGGACCTGTGAATTGTGTGCTGCTTGCTTGCATTTCTAAGTCTAATCTAACACACCCACCAGATCTAAGCATTCACAGTTAGCATCCATTTAACACAAACACTGATGGAGTGAATGCACTATGTTTACATCCTTACACAGATGCAGTTCAGACCTTATTTGCATCTTCACCATGCTGACAGCCCTGAATCTACACCAGATGACAACTATGTAGCTAGGAAAACTGTAGGCGAGCTGAATTGTTTATGTGTTGAACACAGAAGAGAGGATATTACTTTGGGGTTTACTTGCATGGAGGAGTACTGATTTTTAGATGATATGCTTGCATTTCATCATCTACATGTTGCATATGCTGACATGTAACTATGAATAGTCTGTTTAATGTTTGATTAGCGCACACATTTACACTTTCATCTGGCTGCATTACTTACAAGTGTATAGTTCATATGGGGTGGGACAGCAAAGCTGCATTTCTGTTGTGGCACAAAAAAGGATTATGTTGCTATTGTTACTCTCCTTTTGTTGCACCCAGCCAGTATCTAATGCTGTCACTTTAGGGTCAGTTCCGTACAAATTTCACACATTTAACTTTTTATTTTATCCATGTTGACTCCTTTTCCGTGGCTTTCTTCTAAACGTTTTGGAATTCATGGGAAGCACCAGCACAGAGTCTACACAGTTGCTTTATAGCTTGTTGGACAGCTGCACTGTGTTGGATTGATTAATTAGCATGCAATTCAGCTCCTGATGCTGTAATTAGCAGGCTGCAATGATTATCTTTTTTCCACGGGGGTGTGCACCTCTACATGGCGCTTACTGAATATAAAAGTTTTCCTGCCCAAGTGCACATCACACTAAGATGCACACATGGTGGAAAATGCCCATGTAGGCTGTATTGAATCCATCTGTTATTTTTTTTTTTTTTTGGACTTGAGCAAATATGCAAAAATATTTGTGGTAGTAATTTTAAAAATATAGTTGAGAAAAACAAAATCACAATTAAAATTGCAAGCTGACAAATATCCTGGATTAAATGGAACCATTAATACTACATGCTTTTTAAAAAAAAAATAGAAGATTTAAACATTTTTTATAAATTTTGAGATTTTAAATATATTTAAATTGTACTATTAAGGTGTTATAATATTGTTCTATTTTTAAGTATATGTCCCATTAATTTAAAAGTAGTATTTTAGTCATCTGATCAGTTATGTTTATGATGTAACTCGAGACCAAAAGCCAGAAAGCGAGATTGCAGGACTCAGCTCCTCAAAGTGAAAAGTTTATTCAATCCAAAGATGATGAAAGGGAAATAAAACCACCATGAACGCCTTTTACAAAAATCATAAAACAAACAGCGTTTTCGTCAGGTTAATCGACTTCATCAGATGACCAGTACATTTCCAACTCTCCTTTTTATAATGAAATCTATTGACTCACTTAATCAATTAAATAATTAAATAATTAAAAACAAATTCCTTTTCTTAATTGTTCAATGAAACTTATTACAGGAAATTATAATATAAGTGTAAAACATGGGAAACTTTAAAAAATGCATATATGTTTAGCTGCAAAATTTTATACCCAAGTACATGTTTGTTTCTTCATCTTACTAGCTGCCAAGAATTAGGTGTTAAAAATCTTTTCTTAAATACATTGTTATTTAACTATACATAATTAATCTATAAAAACTATGTTTAAAATATTAATAACCACATTAAAAATCATGTAGATGAAGCATAATCTCAATTCAATATTACCAGGAATAAATACATGAAATATATATACACATAAAAAGATGTAACAAGGGTATTCCACCCCTAGATGTCACTATACATGCTCATTTTATATATGGTTCCTTTTATGTGTATATATATTTCATGTATTTATTCCTGGTAATATTGAATTGAGATTATGCTTCACCTACATGATTTTTAATGTAATTATTAATATTTTAAACAGAGTTTTTATAGATTAATTATGTATAATTAAATAACAACGTATTTAAGAAAAGATTTTTAACACCTAATTCTTGGCAGCTAGTAAGATGAAACAAACATGTACTTGGGTATAAAATTTTGAAACTAAACATATATGCATTTTTTAAAGTTTCCCATGTTTTACACTTATATTATAATTTCCTGTAATAAGTTTCATTGAGCAATTAAAAAAAGGAATTTGTTTTTAATTATTTAATTATTTAATTGATTAAGTGAGTCAATAGATTTCATTATAAAAAGGAGAGTTGGAAATGTACTGGCCATCTGATGAAGTCGATTAACCTGACGAAAACGCTGTTTGTTTTATGATTTTTGTAAAAGGCGTTAATGGTGGTTTTATTTCCATTTCATCATCTTTGGATCGAATAAACTTTTCACTTTGAGGAGCTGAGTCCTGTGATCTCGCTTTCTGGCTTTTGGTCTCGAGTTACTGTGGTTTTTTGGTGTTTTTGGTGGTGTTATGTTTATGATGTGCTTTCAGTGATTCTGTTTACATCAATGAAGTCCCATTTTAGTGTTCAATTAAAGTGTTAAGTAAAGGTTATTGATTTCATAGGTTTTGTGATTTTTTTTCTTTTGAACCAGTTCATGTTGGCAAATACACAGAGTGTATTGCTGTTTAATTTTATTGTGGCTTATTTTACAGTTGAACCTCCAAATGGCAGAAGGTGGGCAGAAATTTTTTCTAAGGCAGATGGCAATTTCAAAATACAGTCTTCAGCCATTTCTTATTGAGATATTTTTGATGTGTTGATTGCATTAAAACTTAGGTTAGTTCATTAACCCAAAAATTTCTCAGGAGATGTTTCTCAAAAAGTCAGCTGATACCACTCCAGAAATGGTTGTTTCTTTTTCCTTTGGGTCAACAACAGAATGATAGTATGGCAGATAAGGCATTGACTGAATCAGAAGAAGGATTTAATTCCCAGAAGCTGTGCTTAGTTAAGCTGTTTTCCACTCCTAATCCATTTATAGACATCTCTTCCTCAAGAAACAATGGTTTTGGTGGCAAGGTTTTGTTTGTTTGTGTCTTTTGGCTTTTCCCGGTTAGGGGTCACCACAGCGGAACTCCGGTCCACTAATGATTGGCAGTAGATTTTTACATGCCGAGTTGCCGGCCCTGATGCACAACCTTCAACGAAGGTATGAACATTCATGCATGTCTCCACACAGAAGACGCTCTAACTGAGAATCGAACAGGACAGCGTCTTACTGTGAGGTGACAACGCTACCGCAGCACCACCACTATACTGCGCTTTGGTGGCAATGGTAATTTTAACAATATCAACGAGCTCTTTAAAACTTTCAGAAAACAGTTGAACAGATTTAAGAGCTTGGTTTATAACAATCTTTACAAAGAACACTACATTCCTTTATGTATAGTACTGCAATATCTTAGAATTTTTAAGAATCCCAATGGCATCAGCACCGGTGATCCTACATTAAAATAGCTGACTTTTTTAAATATTATTGGATTGCAATTTTTGAAAATACTGATATGGTATAATGAAACTTTATTATATGCTGACAGAAGAGATACATAAATTGCATCTTGTTATCAAAACAATCATTATCCTTTCAGTGTTTCAAAGCAGATTATGATGCTATTTTTGTTCATTTGGATAAAGAAGTCAACAAAATAATAGTTCACAAACAGAAGAAAATTAAGAGAGATCTTAATGTGAACAACAGTGGTACTGCTTATTTACCTCCTGATTCTAAGACCAGTTTTGACTGTTCCTAGCAATTGAATTCTACCTCTTTTGATATTGAAGTTTTTTTAGACTATCAAGAAGAATTTCCAGAAAGTGGAAGTCTTCACAAGAACCTACTCTGGAAGAATTCTTGAGACTGATGGAAGAAAAAGTGACATTAGAAATCAAGGAGAAGGAGTCAAGAATGTCACCTAAAACATGAACAATCCTTGAGAAAAAAATGTTAACTCTTATTGAGACATTAAAAATTAACCCTAAATAATTAATGTGTAACTTTTTACTTAATTGAATATTATACTTTTTTTTATTAATTTTCCCTCCTTTGTTCAGATCAATTGTACATACTGTATATAAAGGTTTATAATACTTGTTTATTGATGACTGTATTGTTAAACATTATATTATTTGGAAAATAAAAAAATTATTAAAAAAAAAAATTCCAGCTTTGTGCAGGTCTACCCAGATGGAAGAAAAAGAAAATCAAACATATACAAAAGAGTCAGGGTCAATTTCAAAACCTGTTTTTGCCTTTGACAAACAATCAAGATCAGCGGCAAATGAACTGGTATATGAACACCAAAGGTCTGGGAATAGGGAGAAAAAGGGGAAGAGGTCATGTGTTCAGTGATTCTGTTTGTACCGATGAAGTCTATTTTTAATGTTGGATGAATGTGCTAAGTAAGGTTTATTGATTCTGTAGTTTGGTTTACTTTTTTTGAGCTGTTTTTTATCTAGTTTAAGATTCAGTCAGGTTTAGAGCAAGAACATAGCCAATGTGTATTAAAATACTGTTTGAGACTTTTCTTAAATTGTGTTAGAGAGGTCTCTAGAGTAATGTCATCAGGCAAAGAGTTCCAAGTTTTACCAACAGAATTGGCAAACAGAGAGTCACCAGCAGAGTTTTTGGATTTAACAGTTTTGACTCCCAGTCTATTAGATGAGTGAAGTTGTCTAAAATTATAGTGGGGTAGATAATATTTTTAAGAGCAGGTATATTACTTTATGAGCCATTATTAGTTGGTTATACTTTAATAGGCTGGGCAACTCTAACCAACCAAGATAGTTTAGGTGTTTACAGTGATGTGTTCTGTAAGGCATACCAGTGGCAAATCTAGCTATGTGGTTATAACAGGAAGAGAATTTATTAAGATCACTTTTGTCTAAGTTGGTAAGTAGAGGGGAGGCATAGAAAAGGGTATAGGGTAGATGAGAACAGGCTATGGCTATTCTAACAGGTGGGGTAAGAAAATATTTAATTCTATATAATGTACCATGTTTTAGATTGATGGTTTTAATAGTTTGGTTGACATGCTTGTCAAATTTAAGATTGTTATCTATCAAGACACCTAGAAGTTTTATGCAAATGTCAGGGGAAATTATAGTACCATTATTTGATTTAATGGAGAAGGGTAGTATAAAGGATTGTTGAGTGGGAGAGAAAAGTAGAAGCTTTGTTTTGCTTGTATTTAAAATTAGATGACAGTCAAAAAAACAGTTTTCAACTATATTAAATGTATTTTGGGTTAGTGTCTGTAATATAGGTTGGGAGAAGGCAGAGGAGATCAACGTAGAGTCATCTGTGTATTAAATGCAATTAGCATTTGGAATGGCCACATGAAGGTCATTAATGAAAATGGAAAAAAAAAGAGGTCCCAGAATAGATCCCTGTGGACACCAAGGGGGTTGGGAAGGTGGTTAAATAGTTTATTCTGCCGTAGGATGGCTTGTTGTCTATTATAAAGATATGATTGGAACCATTGGAGAGAATGATTGTCTAAGGTAATTGCTTTCAAGGTGGAAATAAGTAGTTGGTGGTAAACCATATCAAAAACCTTTGAGAGAGATCTAAAAAAAGGGCAGAGGATGGTTTGTTATTGTTTCTGTTATGGTTGATTCCATCAGAGATGGAAAGAAGGGCTGTGGTGGTACCATGATGTGGCCTAAAGCCATGCTGAGATTGTGCTAGTAGATGGTTCTGGATTAGATAGTGCAGGAGCTGCTTTTGGATGCACTTTTCCATAATTTTAGCTAATGGTGATAAGATAGCTATAGGTCTACAATTGGAAAGTTTGGTTGAGCTACCACCTTTATGGAGTGGTATGACATGAGAAGTTTTCCAGAGAGAGGGGCTGTAGCTTCCAATATATTCCGATTGATTAGAATGGAAATGGGATATGCTATAATATTTGCAGGTTTTTTTTTGCAGATACTCAGCAGGGAGAAGATCAGCAGATAGAGTTGTGGGTTTTAGTTTTTTGATAAGGGAACTGATACTAGATGTAGAGACTGGAAGGAGGTTGAAGGAGTACTGGGTACTGGGAATGAGAAGCTATACATTAGAGGAACCCATCGGTAGCTGACTGGCTAGGGCCTGGATAGTCTCATTGAAGAAACTATTAGAGTTATTAGCACCATCCTCTGATAGTTTATCTGTGGAGGCTGAAAGAGTAAGTGTGGTGGTTTGAGCAGGGTGCAGTAGTTTATTTATACCTGCCCAGAATTTTTGAGGGTTTTTCATTAGCATTCTGAAGATGAAGGTAGCAGTTTTTTTTTTTTATCTAGTAAAATGGCTCTTTTAGTCTCATTCCTTAATTGCCGATATTTATTTTGAGCTTGAGGAGATTTAGTGGTATGCCATGTGGCTCATGCCTTATTTCTGAATGAAATTCTTGATCTGGTTTCCTTATAGAGCCAAGGCTCAGTTTTTGTTTTAGTTCCAATGGTGCGAGCAGGAGCATGGGAGACAAGGATGGGCATGAATTTTTTATTAAAGTAAGAGACAGCTTAATCTACGGGCAAGTTTTTCAGGGGAGACAATTGCATGATTTAAGCTCCTCTTGAAATTTGATAGGGTCAAAGTTCTTATTATTTCTAACTGTTCTATAGGTGGGCTGGTGGGGTTTATTCGTTTTGTGTTTAATTATAAAGATGAGAAAGTGATCACTGAGGTCAGCAGGAAGAGACCCAGATTTACACAATTGAAGGTGACTATTGATAAGACTCCAGTCTAATATACTTTCCTTGCGATTAGATTTGTCTAGCCTGGTGGGAGCGGATATTATCTGTGTAAACCTATATAGGTTAATATAGGTAGTGAGAGATTCAGAGGACCAGGTGCTCCAGTCTATGTTAAAATCACCAAGTACTATGATTTTCTTGGGGATGGTTACTTGATAACCACTGGAGGATATCTTCAAGGGTTTTGGCATTATTCCCTAGATTATAAATACAGACAATATTGATGCTTTTGCTATTATTAATCCTCCATTTAGCAGAAAGAATTTCTGCATTATTGAGCTGAAAGCATAAAGTTCTTGAACATCGTCAACAAATTAATAAGACAAAATGACATAACATATTAATATCTAGCTTATTCCTCACCTCTGAAACAAACTGCCACTGCAGGTCAACCAGAGTAATACCCTTACCGATTTTCAGGTAAATCTCAACAACTGAATGGGTAGCCACATGCTCTTTCTGGGCCTATTATATGCTGCTCTCCAAGGTGTAGGAGGAAACTGCTGACCATGTTTGTTGGCTACACAATCAAGGGTCTAAAGACTGCTAGCCTACTATCTGCCATATGAAGTTATGAACGTATAGTTGAATATGTTTCCTGAACTATGGTTAGATAATTAAATATTGTGAGATGTGGGTTCAGGTCCAAGTGGAGACAGATAAATCTCTCTAGAGAGATGCCATATAAACAAAACATTAAACGTTTTGGAGGGTATCCCTCCCCTTTATCAAATACCTCCCTTCGGATCTTCAAGAATTTGAAACAGGTTTTTCCATAAATGATTAGTCATCTTTTTTTTATTATTTTTTTTCCAGTTCATAATAAAACCCAAATTGCAGATGGTCTAAAGTTTATTTTTCTCAAATTTCTTTAAAAACTTTGCTGTTTAACAGAAATAAAACCATCTTCAGTTATTTTAAGAATAAAAGATGAATCATTTTCATTAACTAGTGTGTCATTGTTCAGTACTGAGATCCAGTTAAAAATAATCCAGAAATTTGGTTAGACAAGGAAGATATATTCAAGTACAATACTGAAAGAAATAAACTAAAGTGTACAATCAACAAACTTATCTTTTTAGAGTAGATGATCTCTACTTGTATATTCCTTGAAGCAAGAGCCATTAGAGGCAAAATAATACTGTGCTTACAGTTTGTATTTTGTGTGTCTTTTAATCATTTATCCTTTTAGAAAAAATACTTAACATCTCTCACAACAACCTTGAATGGAATCTGCGGATTTTCCTATCTCCTTGTAGGGTTTATCAGTACAAAAGTTTATTAAAAGAACATGGCTGTCATTTAGAAGCCTGACCTCATATTGGCATCCTTCCTTTTTAAAATCATAAAGCCTGAAGTTTATTGCTTAACTGCTAGCATATTGACCATAAGCACATATGATTATAAATGTAAATATCATATGAGTGGGGCTATCGCACATAGTCAGCTTCAAAGCATACTGCACATAATTTGCTACACCTTCTTTGTCATAGGCCCATAACTACAGAGACCATTCCTTCATTCCAATTGTAGTGGCTTAGACTATGAAAAGTTCTGCAAGGATTTATCATTTCAGTTTGTTGTCAGATTCAAATTATCCTACTTAGTTCTACACAAAGTTCTTATGCTGGTAAGTCCCAGTGCCACTGTTCAATCATACTCTATGTACATGATAGACTCCCACCTATCCCCAAGCACAAAATGAATAATCTGCTGTTTGACATGAAATGTACATCTTTTTTTCTTTTGCTCCCCTATCTCACACATTTTACACTTCTCCTGTACTCATGTATATATACCACAGTGCAGTCCTTTTCATCTGTACCACACAACCATATTATTGAACTCTCTGAGACTATGGTAACACATCTAATAGTGTATACATATTACAAGATCCCAATAAAGCTGATCTGGACAGTTTTGTGATGGTTCAAAGGATGCAATGACACAAGTGCAAACAGTGTTCATATTCAGAGTAGTTCCCAGTGGGAGTGGGTGTGCATCAGGGATCAGTTCTGAGCCCACTGTTGTTTATACTGGTTAGTGATGGACTGTATTAGCAAATAGGACAGAGGGGGCAGTTGAAAAAAGAGGTGGTATGCAGGCAATGTGGCATTACAGACAGAATCTTACCATGAACTTCAGCAAATTTAGAAAAGTGGAATACAAAACTAAAGGCACATGGGATTTTGTTCTTATTTGGTGCAGTTGAGTGGAGCCAAGAAGCATTGTTCCTAGCCGTCTAATAAGACAGTCATAATGGCAGTAAATGGGAGAAATTAGAAGAAACTGAAAACTGAGATATAAGGGAAAACAGTGGAACAAGTTAATGGCTACAAGGATATGGAAGTGATAGCTGAGAAGAATAAAAACTTGAATGAGGAGATCAAAGCTAGAATAAGAGGGGCTGCTGGCAACTGGCACTGTGTCAGGGGTGATGTCTGGCAGAAGAATTCCAAAGAAGCTGAACAGTAAAGTGTGCAAAACCATGATGCAACAAGTACTAGCGCATGGTACAGAACGCTGAGCAGTAAAGGCAGGGCAGTTGAGGTAGCTAGAGATGAAAGAGATGAAGTGCCTGAAATGGGAGGTAGGGCAGATGAAGAAATGAAGGCAATCAAGGAGAAAGACAAGGAAATCCAATTGCAGAGAAATGCAAATAGAGCAGATTGTGGTGGTTCTGGCACATGTGCAGAAAAGCAGAAGAAAATCCAGTGAAGAAGACTTGAAACATATGGGAAAAAATAAGAGGAAAGAAGGGTATCCAGCAAAGATTTTGATGGAATGTGTTAGGAAAGGCCTGTGACACTCAGGTATAACTATCAAAGAAGGTAGCAGAGTGGTACTGAATCAAGAAAGATTGCTACAGTCGATGCTACACCCTGATCCCGGGTAAAAGTGGGAAAAAGGAGATTGGTGCTGCTACTGCAGATACACGTCTCCATTTTTGCTCATAATAATCTTTTCAAGATCTGCAACTACATAATGATACTATTTTTATATAGTGCAATGTAGGATATGCAGTCACAAGTCTATTGCTACCAGTAATATAAAATTAGATAACAAGAGCCTGTATGCTGTTAATTAAAGATTTCAAAATAAAAACAATAGTAGCTTCAGTTGTGTATTTTGCATACAGTACTTGAGCTTATACTATATTATACAGTAATGATAACTTTAAAAAATGACCCAGAAAAGTGTTAAATGTATATATGATAATATGGTAGGAAGACCGATTTAAAATATAATTTAGTCTTTCATTCTTATTAAGAATGTTGCTGTATTTGTAAAGCTGTGCATTTTGGCTTAATGAACTCAGTAATACACATACTTCCTGAGGCATAAAATGTATATTACCTTGCAATCTTTCTGTGCAGATAAGAAAAAAAAAGAGAGATCAAATGAAAAGAGAATGTATGAAATTTGTAACTGAACTATAAATTGCAACTTACTGTTGTTTCTCAATTGCTTGTAATTAAGTCATGAAAGGGATATGGAATCATGAAGTCAAGTGCAGGAAAAACATTCTGCTAAACAAACAGTTTTGCAGAGTTGGAAAAAAAACAGAAGAGCTATAAGCATGAAGGTGCATTACTTTCTGAAACTGGAAGAACTTGTACACTTTGAAAAAAGAAGTCATATAATCTTATAATTCCCACTTTCTGTATATATGAGCAAAGAAAACCAAGGATCAGTCTAGTATAATCAGGTTGTACTTGGGAGATCCTTTCGACCATTAGTATAAAGGATTGTTTGAATTCTAACTTGAATAACCTAGCAAACTCAAGAAAGTTAATTCCAGTATTTCTTCAGTTTTGGTATTTATTAAGCTCTGAATCTGATTATTCTTCAGATATTCTTTCTTGTACAAATGATTATTTCTTCCTCATCCATTGTGTTTATTTGTGCAGCCCTGTATTTTTTATTGTCTGCATAACATTTATATTTATTAACTGTTAAGATCTTTTGGCAAGTGTGATTTAATTATATAACATTATTATTACCCATATAAAAGTTCTCATTGTCTCTGCTCTAGTAACCTAAACCTAATAGACATGACTACGGCCAAAAAAACATGCAGGGGATTCCCTGTTCTCTAACTACATTCATCTCTATTTCACAATTTAAAACACTCCTTAAATCATACCTCAAAGACACTTGGCTATGTCCTTGTAACACTCATGGATAGACCCACTGTCTCTCTTTACTAGCTTAATTTCATTGTGGTTGATGCTCTCCTTTTTATTTCCTCATGTGAATCCTTCCGGCCATTGAAATTATTCCTTTTACATCTCAGTTTCACTTGCAAAGAAATCCATGTAACAGACTTATGTCCATCTCTGTATAAATCCCTAACCCTTCTCATCCTTACATATTTTTTGACATAAATTTAACTGCATTTTACTGCTTATTTCCTACCTGTTATGTTATTTGTTATGCACCGAGCCTCCACTGAAACAGCACATATGTCCAGTCAAACATTCCCGGTAAAGAAATGTAAAATAAGATAAAAGAGGGATGAGACACTAATATTGTGTCTGTTATATATTTATTTATTTATTTATGTATTTATCTATGTATTATCACATTTATTATCAAATGTATGACTGTGGATATACTGTGTACTGTATTCCTGTAATTATATTTATGCTCTCTGGACTGCCATGACCTTCACAGCACACATACACAACTGCCTGTACATCAAATAACCTTGAAATTGTTTGAATGATGGTAAGTGGTGTACAACATTTTCAAACAGTGTGCACACTCCCAGTAAACAGGATAAAGCATCATTCTCCATTGCTTTTGATCTGTGATAGACATGGCTGGCATTTGTGGAAAGGGTATGAGATTTAGGGCTCAGAGGTGGGGTGCTCAGGAGTCCAAGAATTTTGTTGGACTCCTAGTGAAACATCACAATGCCAGGTTGCTGTAGGGGTACTATTCTGGGTTACAGTATAAGTCAGAAGCTTGGAATAGTTTGGCCTAGGCTGTAACAAGGGCCACTCGTATCCCTAACATTGGTGACCAATGTACGCATTACTACAATGACCTCTGAAGGAGGAGAGGGGCATCCTCACTGCTTGAATTGCTGAATTTAGGATGGACGCCATCCCATAGATGTGTAAGTATCAACTACAGAGAGTACTTGTAAGGCTCTTGTTCACACCATACCACCTTACCTTGTATGAAAACCAGTTTTTCATGGGATTTCAGGTCCCAAAAGGCCATACTATCACCCCAGCTGTAAATCCTTCCACCTTCATCCATACTTACAGTACCAGACCCTATGCAACATCTTGTTCAGTCTATCAACATCTTAACCCCAGGCACATTAGCTCTAGATCCAAACACTACCACAAACTAATAAACAAATTCCTGAATTTCATCACCAAGTATAGACTCAACCTAATACTTGGTGGTGATATTCACCCCAACCCTGGCCCACTCACTTCAGATACACATACCCCCTCTACTTGCAATCTAAGCTACAAACCTACAATTAATAGACCAGCTAACTCTCAGTCTGTCATCTCATATTGGAAGCATTAATAACAAGGTACATGAATTGCATGCACTTCTGGATGTCCACTCCCCTGAGATTCTCTGTTTATCTGAAACCTGGTTAAAACCTAACACTAAAGACAATGAAGTGTTACCACCTGGGTACAACATACACAGGCTGGATCATGCTTCGAGGAAGGGGGTGGGGTAGCTGTACTCTATAAATCTGAGTTGAATGTCACCATAGATGTAATACAACCTCCTTAGATTAATAACTCAGAGCTTCTTGCCAGAGAATTGCAACTTAATAAAAATAAATGCATTAGTATCATCTGTATGTACATTCTCCCAGGTAACAATATATCTACATTTGAAGATATCCTGTACTGGTTATCATGTCACTACCTCCAAGAAACCCTACTACTTGGAGACTTTAACATAGACTGGTGCACCTGTTCCTCAGAATCCCTAACCACCCATATTAACCTGCATGCATTTACACAAATCATATCCACCCCAACTAGGATAGGTAAACCCAACCAAAAAGAAAGTATACTTGACTGGGTACGCATAAACAGTCACACCCAACTGTACACATCTGGTACCCTCCTTAATGGCCTAAGCGATCACCTTCTCACATATGTAATTAAGCACAAAACCATTAATTCCCAACAACACTTACTCAGAAAGGTTAGAAACAATAAAAACTTTGACCCTGCCAATTTCCAACAAGAACTAAACTCATGTAATTGGTCTATTCTAAAACACCTCCCCTTAGAGGAAGCAGTAGCATACTTTAACAACAAATTCCTTGAGATCCTTGATTTGCATGCACCTGTTCGTTCAAAGAGAACCAAGGCAAAAACTTCACCATGGCTTTCTATAGAGTCTAAACTCAAAATTACCCTTAGAAACAAAACATGGGCTTTATGGCGTTCTTCTAAAGACCCTCAAGATCACATTAAATACAGGCAATCCAGGAACGAAACCAAAAAATCAATTTTACAAGACAAAAAACAATACTACTGTAATTTACCAACAGTAAATCAAAATAACCCTCAGAAGTTTTGGGCAGGTTTAAATAATCTACTACATCCTGGACAGACTTCAACCCCAATCCCTGCTACTACTATTGATAAAACCCCTGAAGATGTTTCTGATAGTTTTAACCAATTCTTTACTGAGACAATTCAAGCCCTAGCTAGCCAACTACCTCCTGGCTCCCCTGGTCCTGAAAGTAGCACCCCTAGAAACCTACTTGCGTTCATCTTCCAGCCAGTCGCCACTTCACTTATCTGTACCTTGATCAAAAATTAAAACCCACCACACTTTCTGCTGATCAACTCCCTGCCAAGTACCTACAAAAATCAGCTGATGCTATTGCTTACCCCGTCTCAATACTAATCAATCGAACCATAGTAGAGGCTAAAATTCCCACCATCTGGAAAATATCCCATGTAATCCCACTTCACAAAGGAGGCAGCTCTACTGAATTCTCCAGTTATAGGCCAATAGCTATACTCTCTCCACTTGCAAAGATTATGGAAAATTGTATTCATAGACAACTCATGCACCACCTAATCCAAAATCGCCTTATGCAGACACTCAGCATGGCTTCCGTCCTCATCACAGCACTACTTCAGCCCTCCTAGCCTTTACTAACACCATAAATCATAATCACAACAATAATGGTATATCCTCAGCCCTCTTTTTGGATCTTTCCAAGGCATTTGATATGGTTGATCACCAACTTTTAATCCACACCCTGAAAACATTCTGTCTAGATACTGGAGCCCTCCAGTGGTTTCAATCCTACCTGAATGGTCGACAGCAGGCTGTCCTCTGGCAGAACAAACTCTCTAACCTTCTACCTAACACCCTTGGAGTACCACAAGACTCTATACTAGGGCCCTTGCTGTTCTCCATCTTCATTAACGACCTTTATACTGTCATCCCAAAAGTCAGCTGTATCCAATATGCTGATGACTCTACTCTGATTTGCTCAGCCACATCTCCAGTAGAGTTATGGTCAGCTACCCAGACCACCTTTAATACCATAGAAAACTGGCTTTCTGAACATCGTCTGATCCTAAATCCCCAAAAAACTAAAATGCTGTTATTTTCACTAACACGTAGGTCTACCGTTTTCACCTTTACCATAACATCAAATGATGGCACAATAATCTCCCCTGACCCATCTACAAAACTATTAGGTGTCATCATAGACAATAATCTAAAATTTGACCTACATGTTAACCAAACTATCAAAACCATCAATAAAAAACTAGGGTCACTTTACACAATAAATACCTTCCTAACCCCTCCAGCTAAAATTGCCATAGCTCACTCTCACCTTCTTTCAACCCTTCTGTATGCATCACCTCTACTCTTGAATTTAAACAAGACTGTCTTTAACAAACACTCAATTTGCTACAACCACATTGCCAGGTTTGCCACTGGGCTGCCTTTTAGGACACATCATTGCATCAATCTAAATAAGCTTGGGTGACTTGAACTACCCAGCCTAATCCAGTATAACCAACTGATTATGGCTTATAAAATCCTCTATAATCTGGACAATACTCCTGCACTTAAAAATATTATCACCCCCTATAACAATCCTAGACCGCTTCGATCCTCTAACAAACTACTACCTCAGACTAGCAAAATTAATAACACAGCCAGTGATTCTCTCTTTGCAAACTCTGTAAGTAGATCCTGGAACTCTCTTCCAGCTGATATTACCTTACTTTTCACCTTAGGTCAATTTAAAACTAGACTCAAAAATCTATTAACCAGTTTACTGTGTAATTTAATTTAATCCTGACGTGCTCAGGATTAACTGTAACCTGTGGAACTTGTTTAACTTGCTTACTTATGTAATCTCTGTAAATAATCTGTTTGTAATATGTAATGCTGGTATTATGTAATGCTGTATCTGCTTACCCTTGGAGCTTTTCTCCCCGGGCCTCCGCTGAAAATGGACATGCATCCAGTCGGACTATCCCGGTCAACAAATGTAAAATAAATAAATAAAAAAATAAATATAGGCAAAACTGGTGTTCATAATGGTATTCTCTTCTGTTCTGTCTATTCCACAGCTGCCATGGAAGGTTAGGACCAATGGCATAAGACTGGTGAGAATGAGGGAGACATATGGTATGTATTCAGCAGAAGATTAGTGTTTTTGTAACATTAAAAGTTAAAGATAAGTTGTTTGGTATTTTATACAGTTGTATCAAATTGAGCATGCATATCTCAACTGTAAAATCAAGTATGCATGCATTCGTCTATAGCACAAATCAAGAGTGGAATTTTAGACTTTAGTCAGAGGCGTTTGGTTCAAATGCCACACTTCCTAACTATAATATGCTGTGAATTCTTCAGTTACATATAACTTAAAGTTTTAAAGTAAAAGCTCTATACCAGTGTCACACATGTCCTCCTGTAAACTGTAATCTCTATACTTGGAACATGCATATGTGCAATATATGCACATATAAAGGAGCACTTGCTGCAATCTGTGGTATAGTGTGCATATTTTAGGAGATGGTAGTCTTAAAAGTAAAAGTTATCTGTTAGGGGGTGATAGTCTTAGCAGTAAAAGTTAAGACAATAGAGTCAAATAATTATATTAATGCATTGTATATTATATATGAAAGTACTAATCTTATCTCTTTTCTTTCTCTCACCCAACCCTTATCTCTCTCGCTTTTTTATTTGTTTCTTTGTTTTATATTATGTGTTGTCAAAATGTGTCCACGTCATCCATGTGTACCACGTCATGAAATGCTCCGCAGCACAATGGGGTAGAAATGACCCACAGGATCTGCCTGCTCCCACTTCACTGCCCCAGAACTGTTGCACAGCATGTCTTGGATTCAAACTGGCAGCACAACCTCTGCTGCCCCTGCACTACCTGCCCCCTCAAAAAGGATATCCAGTGGTTCCTTCCGGGAGCAGTGGCAGAGTTAGTGAGTGTATCACCCATGCTGATATGCCATGGATGGTGCATAGGGTTGTGTGCTGCTGTGTTGATGCAGACCTACACCAGATGGAGGGGCTACTGTCCCTCATTCTATGTAGGACCAGGAGGAGGAGAAGGGGATGTTGAGTGGTCCAACCAGTGATAGAGTTAGGTGATAGTCCAGTGGGTGAGGAGTACATTCTCACTGTCACCCTGCTTGATGACCATGGGTCCTGGATGTCCTCACTCTTACCCCATCCAGGGTGTCCACCATCTTGTGTCCATCCACATCCCTGTATCTTGTCTTATTTGTCTTGTCTGTCTACACTTGCATCACCTACCCAACTTACCAGACCCAGATATACCTATGTTTCTTCTCCAATATTCTTCTCTTTCTCTCTCTCTCTCTCTCAAAAAAAAATGGGCAACTGTCTCACAAAAACAAAACAAAAAAAAAGTCCCATACATAGCTCTCCATTTCACACTTGTGTCTTCCTGATACACTTGATTCAGTCCACCTGGCTATACAATATGATTGTGTTGTGTTGTGGTAACCCCTTTCTGTAGAGGTGATAGTGAAGATTTAGCATAATATTTTGCATATATTATCAGTTTTTACTGTTGAAGAAATTGATAGCTATGGTTCTCTTCTACCTCCCTACTGTACATTCCTGTATTGTTTTCCATTTATTCTTCCCACTGCTTGCTCCCCATTTCACCATTGTTCTATCTTCACCATTTCCTTTCTTTAATGCTTTATTGCACGATGGTGTGCATCAAGCACAATGTGCAGCAACGGTAATATGAAAGTAATTAAAAGTGTTAGATTCAGTTGTATTTAAACCCAGTACCATCTGCCTCCAGAAAGGAAAGTATCACTGCATTAACTGCATTAACATGTGCCACCACAAAGTCAGATAAGTAGCAGGTGTATTCCACAGACTCAATGCTAACAGGCAATTAGCAATGCTGCCACTGGAATAGTTACATGACATTCCCTTATGTACTAGTCATTCTTAAGGTCCCATATGGCCCATTGTGCAATGACGCACAAAACGGATAAGGACAGCCAAACCTTCCATTTATTTCTCCTTTGCCCATGATCAAGCTAAGTACCTTATCATGCAAACAATGGCCAAAAAATAATAAAATAATAATAAAAAACTTTCAGAGAAAAATAATTTGCACACAAATGAAGAGGATGTTGGATATTAATGAAACAGAACCTGTGAATTGTGTGCTGCGTACTTCCATTTTTAAATCTAATCTAACACACCCACCAGATGTAACCATTCAATTATCATAGATTAAACACAAACAAAACACTGATGGCATGAATGCACTATGTTTACATCCTTACACAAATGTAATTCAGACCTTATTTGCATCTTCACCATGCTGACAGCCCTGAATCTACACCAGATGACAACTATGTAGCTAGGGAAACTATAGGGGAGCCAGATTGTTTATGTGTTGAACACAGAAGAGAGGATATTACTTTGGGATATAATTGCACAGAGTACTTCTTTTTAGATGATATGCCTGCATTTCATCATCTACATGTTGCATATTCTGACATGTAACTATGAATAGTCTGTTTAATGTTTTTTTTATATTTATTTTGAGTAGCACACACTTTTACACTTTCATCTGTCTGCATTACTTACAAGTGTACAGTTCATATGTAGGTGGGGCAGCAAAGCTGCATTTCTATTATGGCACAAAAAGGATTATATTGCTATTGTTACTCTCCTTTTGTTGCATTCAGACAGTATCTAATGCTGTCATGTTAAGGTCAGTTCTGTGCAAATTTCACACCTTTTACTTTTTATTCTGTCCATGTAGACTCCTTTTCCATGGCTGTATTCCAAAATGTTTGGAATTAATGGGGAACACCTGCACGGAGTCTACATGGTTGCTTTATAGGTTGTTGAACTGTGTTGGATTGGTTACTTAGTATGTAACTCAGCTCCTTATGCTGTAATTATCAGGCTGCAATGTTTACCTTTTTTGTACGAGCGTGTGTGCCTTTACATGGTGCTTACTGAATCTAAATGTTTTCCTGCCCATGTGCACATCACACTAAGATGCACGCATGGTAGAAAATTACCATGTAGGCTTTATTGAATCCCCCTATACTTTTTTTTTTTGTTTTTTGGACTTAAGCAAATATGCAAAAATATTTGTGGTAGTGATTTTAAAAATATAGTTGAGAAAAACAAAATCACAATTAGAATTGCAAGCTGACAAATTTCCTGGATTAAATTGAACAATTAATACTAAATGCTTTTTTCAAAAAAATAGAATATTTAAAAAGTT
This sequence comes from Protopterus annectens, assembly GCF_019279795.1. NCBI lineage: Eukaryota > Metazoa > Chordata > Ceratodontiformes > Protopteridae > Protopterus > Protopterus annectens. The sequence continues at coordinate 432,590,065 of NC_056735.1, forward strand.
ATACATTTTGAGATTTTAAATATATTTTAATTATGCTATTAAGGTGTTATAATATTTTTCTATTTTTAAGTATATGTCCCTTTAATTTAAAGCTAGTATTCTACTCAGCTAATCAGTTATGTTTATGATGTGCTTTCAGTGATTCTGTTTACATTGATGGTCTACTTTTAGTGTTCAATGAAAGTGCTAAGTAAAGGTTATTGAGCCCAGAGGTTTTGTGATTTTTTTTTTCTTTTGAACTGGTTCATGTTAGCAAATACACAGAGTTTATTTCTGCTTAATTTGATTGTGGCTTATTTTTACAGTTCAAACTCTATATGGCAGAAGGTGTGCAGAACATTTTTTCTAAGGCAGATGGCAATTTCAAAATATAGTATTCAGCCATTTCTTATTGAGATATTTTTGATGTGTTGATTGCATTACAAACTTAGGTTAGTTCATTAACCCAAACATTTACCGAGTTTAAAGCTTCTCAGAAGATGTTTCTGAAAAAGTCAGCTGATACCACTCTAGAAATGGTTGTTTTTTTTTCCTTTGGGTGAACAACAGAATGTTAGTATGGCAGATAAGCCATTGACTGAATCTGAAGAAGGTTTTAATTCCAAGAAGCTGTGTTTAGTTGTTTTCCACTCATAATCCATTTATAGACATCTCTTCCTCATGAAACAATGGCTTTGGTGGCAATGATAATTTTAACAATATCAACGAGTTCTTTAAAAGTTTTGAAAAACAGTTAAACAGATTTAAGAGCTGGGTTTATAACAATCTTTACAAAGAACACTGTATTTCTTTATGTATAGTACTACAATGTCTTAGAATTTTTAAGAATCCCAATGGCATTACCACCGGTGATCCTATATTAAAATAACTTTTATTATATGCTGACAGTACAGATACCTAAATTGCATCTAGTTATCAGAAAAATCATTATCCTTTCAGTGTTTCAAAACAGATTATGATGCTATTTTTATTCATTTGGATAAAGAAGTAAACAACATTATAGTTCACAAACTGAAGAAAATTAAGAGAGATCTTAATGTGAAAAACATTGGCACTGCCTATTTACCCCCTGGTTCTAAGACCAGTTTAGAATGTTCCAAGCAATTGAATTCTACCTCTTTCGATAATGAAGTTTTTTAGACAATCAACAAAAATTTCAAGGCTGGTGCAGGTCTACCCAGATGGAAGAAAAAGAAAATCAAAGATATACAAAAGAGTCAGGGTCAATTTCAAAACCATTTTTTGTCTTTGACACACAATCAAGATTAGTAGCAAATGAACTGGTATATGAACACCAAAGGTCAGGGAAGAGGGAGAAGAAGGGGAAGAGGTTGTGGCAATAAGTGTTCAGTGATTCTGTTTACACTGATGAAGTCTAGTTTTAGTGTTGTATGAGTGTGCTAAGTAAGGTTTATTGATTCTGCAGTTTTTGTGCACATTTTTTGAATTGTTTTTGATCTAGTTTAAGTGACACATTGTTTATTACCCCATATCTGTTTAATGAATGATAGAATTTGCTGAAATTCTTGATTCCACGATGTTGATATATTAGAGTTAGACTTTTGGTGCTTGTTTTCAGCATTCTGGCTGTTGGGTTCTATTCACTTCCCATTTCTGACTAATCTTCCATGCTTCTTTCAGATTTCTAATATCATCCTCACTCTTACTTCTGAAATTAAAAATGTTACTAGGTGGCATCCCACAGAGCTCAGAGATGGGCCTTCTGCTATTTGCATTTACTTCTTGGATCTTCAAGATAATACTTATGTTTATAAAAGCTTGTGGATTACTGCAGACTGGGTTCTGTTGTTCATTCATCCACTAATATCACAATTACTCCAGCTAAAGTTAAATGATGCCAAAAATGATGCAAGGGCAATGGTCTCAAACTAAGTGCAAAACAATATAGTACAGTTAAAATTGGGAAGCAGTCCTTTCTGCATCTTATCACATAGATAACATACCTCTCCAAGTGGACACTGTCATGAGAGCTCTAAGTACAGTGATGATAATACTTTAGCCTTTTGCCATCATGTCTCCATAGAACCTAGGACATCCTTGTATCAGGAACAACAAAAAATTAAAGATCACCTCTTCTATATCAAAGTAAGTCTTATATCCATGTTACTAAGATCTTAGCAGAACTATTACTGAATAAAATGCCTCCTTTTGTACGTACGTACCAAAATATGTATTACTTTCTTCATGAAACCCCCAAAAAATCTTAAAATAAAAAGATATGTGGCCTTAGGCCATTTAGAAACCAGATAAATCAGAAACCTTCTCCTGGTTTTCAACCTCTTATTGACTCTTCCAACGTGACCTATGCTCAGCTCTTCATACTATAAAGTATTGTACACTTCTTCAAGTCATACAGCTTTGCAGATCAAATGATTCAACAAATACAACATAAAGTTATTGAAACATTATCAACAAATTAATAAGACAAAATGGCATAATATATTCATATCTAGCTCATTCCACACCTCTGAAACAAATTGCCACTGCAGGTCAACCAGAGTAATACCCTTACAAATTTTCAGGTAAATCTCAACAACTGAATGGGTAGCTGAATGCTCTTTCAGGGTCTATTACATGCTGCTCTACAAGATGTGGAAGGAAACTGCTGAGCATGTTTGTTGGCTACACAATCAAGGGTCTAAAGACTGCTAGCCTTCTATCTGCCTATTAACATATGAAGTTATGAACTTATAGTTGAATGTGCTTCCTGAACTATGGTTAGGTAATTAAATATTGTGAAATGTGGGTTCATGTCTGACTGGAGACAGATAATTCTCACTAGGAGATGCCATATTAAAAAAACATTAAACATTTTGGAGGGTATCCCACCTCTTTATCAAGTACCTCCCTTCGGATCTTCAAGAATTTGAAACAGGTGTTTCCATAAATAACTTAATCATCTTCTTTTATTATTTTTTCCCATTTCACAATAAAACCCAAATTGCAGATGGTCTAAATTTAATTTTTCTCAAATTTCTTTAAAAACATTGCTGTTTAACAGAAATAAAACCATCTTCAGTTATTTTAAGAATAAAAGAAGAATAATTTTCATTAACTAAGTGTGTCATTGTTTAGTACTGAAATCCAATTAAAAATAATCCAGAAATTTGGTTAGACAATGAAGATATATTCAAGTACAATACTGAAAGAAATAAACTAAAGTGTACAATCAACAAACTTATGTTTTCAGAGTAGACAGTCTCTACTTGTATATTCCTTGAAGCAAAAGCCATTACAAGCAAAGTAATATTGTCCTTACAATTTGTATACTGTGTGCCTTTTAATCATTTATCCTCCTAGAAAAAGTACTTATCTTTCACCTATAGTACAGGTTGTCTTAGAGAACACTCAGCATCTACAGCTCCATGCCTAAAGCACTCCTTACTTACTTTTCTCATCATGCAAATTAAGTGATTCAGAAAGTGTAATGAGGTTAAACATGCCCAGAGGGAATTATCTGCACTTTATAAGCACAAAAGGGGACAGGGGTCTTCTTTTCTTCCCAGTGTGCTGCCAAATAGAATTGTTTTAATAATTGTTTCAGAACTAGAGAGGATTATTTCAGCAATACTGCAATCTATGTCTTTAGTCACAAAACTGCACCTTTGTGGAATGTTGATATTTATTAGCTTTGAGCTGGTTACCATTGTTTCACTATAATTCATAAATGTCATCAGAAAAGGCTTTGATGGGTTCAGTGCAGTATGTATATATGCAGTCTCTTATAGCCTACCTGAAAAAAACTGTTTAGTATTTTGTTTCTAGACATGTATTCCTATCAAGATGTGCCACTGCATTGTTGTCATTACAAGGTAGTGCTGTGTTCTATTTCATACTGCTGCTATGCATATGAGGTTGTGTGCCTAAGTGTACACAGGGGAATTGTGTTTGGATTTTAGACTGTTTTTTTTTTTAGGTTTTATTTATCTTTGTTTTGTGGGGGTATGTACATTTGGAGTTTAGACTGTTGGATGTATTTTCTTAGGATGCAGCTGTGTTTGTGTTGGGCTCAAGTTAAGCCATTTAATGAAGTTGTATTTGTATATAATTCATGCTTTCAACATTTTATGTAATAACAGTTCAGTAACCTTGGTTTTGATATCTACTTTTTTGTTTCAAAACACCAGGGATATGGCTCCTAAGACTGCTAAGGGCACATCCTCATGCAAGCTTCATATTTCAGAGGCTAACAAGAAGGTGATAGTGCAGGATCTCAATCTCCATGGTATATGGATCCTTACAGAGATGTAGGGGCTTCAGGCATCTTTCAGGAGGGATGGCAACTGCTGAGATTTTCACATTGTGAAGCTGCATGTTGGAGACAGATGGGCAGAAGCCTAGAGAATTTTGACTAGTAATGCCACAGTTATGTCATTTTAACTTTAGAAAGTTCCCCATTTGCAGATGGGAGTCACATGATTGCTTATAAAACTCCTCTTACCTACTGCATCTAAGTCCATTTGGCATCAAAGTGCACTGATCACCTACACAAAATATGGCCATATTTACATTATTTATTTATTTATCGATTGACATTTGCTGACCGGGAATGTCCACTGGGCCCAACGACCCATTTTCAGTGGAGGCCTGAGGAGAAAAGCTCCATAAAATCACAGAAACATTTACATAACATCAGCTTAACTTTGAAAGTCAAGAAAGTTTTTATAAAATACAAATTGAAGTAGATATACAAGACAAATACATATTATAGAGGTATATAATACAAGAAAATAAACCCATTGTGTTAAATTTTTAGTAATTCTGTTTGTATATTCTCATAAGTAAGAATACTGTTTAATCAATTCTGTTTATTCAACCACAGAAATAAAGAAAGCAAGAGAAATTGGATATGAAGACAGATAGTGTAAATTGCAACTATATTAAGTTAGTAAAAGTATTTGTAGTGTACAGTTGCCAAAACATTTAAGGTGGTTTAATCATATTTTACAAGAACAGACAAGGTTATTGAGACAGTGCTCTTGTAGTGCAAATTTAAATGTTTTTAAAGAGTCTAGTTGAGTAATAGAGAGAGAACATGCATTAGTCACCTTTATTAGCATTTGAAATTATAGCAATTGCATGTGTAGGTGTAGTGTTTGGACATAATTAAAATGGACATTCTTATTGTCATTTTTATTTGTGAGTGTATATTCAGAGGTGAAGTATTGTCTGGCACCAGCAGTGTTGAACAACCTCCATCTGATGTTAAGAGATCCTTGTTCTCTGCTAATTATGGCAGGGATGAGTAGGCATTGTCTGTGGCTGTATGTGGTATGTCAGACGCAGGTAGTGTTCCCCCTTATCCCTAGCCCACACTATGGACACAGATAGTCTGTCTATCCGTACCCACAACAATGAACCATTTGAGAGTAGACACATTGATCAGGGCATGGTAGATCAGTGTAATGTGGTGAGCCCAAGGGCAGACATGTCAAAATCTCACCCTAACCATTGTGGGATGGAGGTACCACACAGGAAAGTCAGTAGATGTGCTCAGAAAATGTATGCTTACCACTCTCCCCCTGAACTTGATGTGTCAATAGCTGCCTCACAACATATGTACAGGGCTGTGTGAAGGTAAAAGAGAGTTCCACTGGGGCCTCAGAAGAGCTTGAGACATTATTGCATGTTGTGTACAATAGGATGAATGATACACTCAGCCATGCAATGTTTGTTCTGTGTCATCTGTTGGGGGAGTGGTGACAAGCAAGAGGCTCATCATCTGGCACATCCTTATGTTGGCTAACATGGCTACAAAGATAACAGAAACCACTCCCACAGTGGTAACACTTCCACTGCCACATCAACGGTAGATGCGTCTACACTCAGGTGAGGTAATTCATGTGATTGTGGCCTTGGACATGGTGGTGATGACAGCTTATCCAGCAGATATCACTCACATTCAGCTATCACACCAACCTATACCCAGGTGATGGAACAAGCAGTGCATCTAGCATTGGCAGTTCTTGTGGGCAGGGCTTACATGACAAACTTAATCCTAGCCCATGCATGGTTCACATTTGTCCATTATGCCAAAATATAGTGCTGGCACACATGTTGAGGCTGTGTCCCTGCAGACACACACAGAAACCCGCAATGGCCATGAAACCTCACACACACACACACACACACACACACACACACACACACACACACACACACACACACACACACACACACACACACAGACACACACAATTCACCATGGAGTTTCACACATTAAATATACAATTCATACCTGCACACACTGGCCATAAGTTTGCATAATTGTTCTGTTACATCTCAGCTGTAAAACTCACACACTTCCTGAGAAAACATGCAGAGTTCTACCCCCCCCCAGTCAAATGATAATAACTGTGTCCTGCTCTTTACACAACCTGTGACATGGGTTGCTATGTCTGATTCACAGGCAATGCATGGGTAGGGAAAACTGGTTTTCCAGTGTTTATATCATCATTTTTGTGTGTGTTTATTCTGCTTAAGTGTTGTAGAAATAGCAGTAATAGTAGAAGTAGTGCAGGAAATTTTGCTCAACCACCTGTGCAAATGGGAATGACGGTGCCCTGGCTACTGGTAGAGTATCTTATTTGGCTGCTTATGTCTGATACACATAGTGACCAGGCAATGCAGGAATAGCAAAGTCTGTTTTTTTCTGTGTTTATATCATAATTTGTCATGTGAGTTCACTTTGCTTAAGTGTTGTCATAGTAGTGCAGGAGAGCTTGCTCACCTACTAGTGCCTTTGCCTCTGTAAGAGTACCTAACTTGAGCTGCTTATAAACAGAATATAGAGTGGCCCAGGCAATGAATGGGTAGGTAGAGTTTGTGTATCCTGTGTATATATCATAATTCGTTATGTGTGTTTACCCTACTTAAGCGTTATAGAAGTAGTGTAGGAAAGCTTGCTCACCCACCTGTGCAAATGAGGATGAGAGTGGCCTGGCCCCTGGAGGAGTGTTTGACTCTGGATGCTTATAGGTTCATAGGTTCATAGGTGTGTACTAAGCTAATGCCCCTGGAGCCTTTACAAGTCTAGCCCATAGAAGTGCCCAGGCATTGTGCCTTGTGCCACCCAAAGTTAGTTCCCAGTGCCTCTGTCAAGTAGATCCACTGGAGTGATCCCCAGGATGAACTTTCCATTTCCCATCCACTCATCAAGATTTCTCTTGAAGAGGGCCAGTGAGGTGCTCTGCTCGACATGTATGAGAAGTCTATTCCAGAGCATAGGCAGTCTCTGGGTTATGAACCTGTCCCTCCAGCATGTTCTGTTGATTGTGGTAATGAGGTTGAGGTCTCTGGAGCATGTGGTGCAGAGGGATTGGGATTTCTTTACATGCAGCATTTCTAACAGAGCTGGGTCAGACATGGCTTTTTAAGTCAAGCAGAGATCGCCTCTTAGTAGATGATATGAGACAGAGAATAGCTGGAGTTTTTTGAATCTGTCCATGTAGGACATGTAGTTAAGGCCTAGGATCCTCTTCATGAGGTACTTTTGTGGCATCTCCAGCTGTTGCAGGTGTCTAATGAGGTACATACCAAATGGGGTATTATATTCTATAATTGGTCTAATGAGGGAAGAGTACAGAGAAATGATAACATCTTTCTTCCTGGATACAAAACCCTTGGTAATGAGATGTGCCACATAGAAGAACTTTCTGACCACAGTAGCAATGTGGTACTCAAAGAAGAGGATGCTGTCAACCTGTGTCCCCAGATCTCTTATAACACCTTTAGTGTTCAGTGGGCTCCCATCGATGTGGTAATTAGTGGGAACTGAGCTTTTAACAAAGGGGATGACAATGCATTTTTGGCATTAAGTTTAAAGTCATGGCTTTGAAACCAGTCATTGGTCTCATTGAGGCCTTTCTGTAGGATGTCTGCATCACTTGGGGAGCTAATAAAGGCTCCCAGCTTGCAATCATCTGCAAACTTGATCAGACAGAGTCCCTCTGTGTTGTCCTGGACTTTTGAGAAGTAACTGCCAAACAGGAGAGGACCCAAAACTGATCCCTGTGGGACTTCACTCGTGACTCATCAGCAGTCTGACTTGGGGTCTGCTACTTACACACTGTAGGTTCTATCTGTGAGCCAATTTGCAACCCACCTAATGATATAGGGGTTGATGCCTGCTTTGGTGATTTTATTAATAGTTCCTGAGTGAGGAATGGTATCAAAGACCTTGGCCAGATTGAGATAGCTGTATGAACTGCCTTACCTTCATCCACAGCTATGGTGACTGACTCAAAGAAGTCAACCAGGTTGAGCAGGCATGATCTACCTTTCACAAAATCAAAATGCGTGGGATCTAGAGTTTGGAGAGTCCCTGTATCCTTGTTAATTAGGTCCATAATGATGCACTAGATAGCCTTACATATCGGACTCGTCCTGCTAATGGGGTGATAATTTCTAGTCTGTAGTCGCTCCTCCTTTATGGAGAGGGATGACTGTAGCAGTGTGCCATTCGGTAGGGACAAAACCTGAAGTTAGGCTGTGAGTGAACAGAGCTCACAGATTTGCTGCCAGTTCACCGTGTAATTCATGTAGAACACAGCCAGGGATATTGTTAGGTTCCATGGAAGCTGTATTCTTGTCCTTGGACAATGCAGTTTTAACCTGTGCTGCAGTAATGCTGAGTGCCTGACATTCTTCCTGTATTGAGATCGGTCTTTGGGTGGGGGGGTAAAGTAGGCACTGAATCTGTCATCCAGTATGTTGGCAATATCTGTTGGCTCAGGAGATACCATTGTGCAGTAACTCAGAGCAAATCTGGGTATTGCCATGGAGATTCTTGATATAACTATAAAAAGTGTTGTGGTTGTTTCTAGTGTCTGCCACAATTCTGCCTTCATAGCTGGCTTTGGAGGTTTTGATGACGGATCTCAACTTTTTGTTGAGGCTAATAAGGGAATTTTTCCAGTCTTGGGACTTCACCTTGTTCTGCAACAGGTTCTTCCTTCTGTTGTATGGGACTACCAGATTGGCTTCCTTTTTTTGGCGGAGAGTGTCCTGGTTCTGTGGGTATGGCTAGTTCCATGCCTTTATGTATGTGTTTATACAGTGCATTGGTGTATGATTTGGCAGTCATGCATCTATTTTCCATTAGCATGGGTGCTGTGAAGTTAGCCATCTCTGTTTTTAGGAGTCCAAAGTCAGCTTTGGAGAAGTTTTTCATGGTAGATACCTTTGCGGGGGTGTGGGTGAAATGTGGATTTCCATGGTGATTAGTTTGTGGTTGGATCTAACCATTGAGGAATTGACAATTGGTGTAGAGCAGTGGTTGCCCATGTTAGTAATAACCAGGTCAAGGATGTTGCTTTCTCTAGTGGGGGTAAGAATGAGTTTATTCAGGGTATTGGAAATGATGAAATCTAGGAAACATTGGACCAGTGCATTGGTGCATGAGTAGTTTTCCAAGCTGATGGAGAGGTAGTTGAAGTCACCTAGTATGAGTGTGTTGGGTTGGATCTTAATAGTTTCCAGAGTGCTTAGGAATGTGGAGTGAGAGTCTTGGGTCATGGTTGGGGACCTATAGCAGGTTACGACCTGAATCACTGTCTTACCCAATGTTTGTAGTACCTGGAATATCTTAGACGGGTTATGCTGGGCTACTAGTCTGGAGGTGTGCATATCCTTTATGAATATGGAGTCGCTACTGCTTTTGGAGCTTTGGTCCATGTTTTGGTTCTGAAAGGTGTGGAATGAGTTATAGCCTGGTAGTGCAGGGGTACTTTCTGCTGCTTTAAACCAGGTCTCCGTTACAGCACAAATGTCGATGATCTCCATTTTGAAGAGTGCTTTGAGTGAGTGCATCTTGAGATTTAGACTTCTAGCGTTGAGCAGCATGACCCTCAGATTGTATTTATTTATAACTGTTACGGTGGTAATTTGGTCTTTGGAAAACTGCCTAAAAAGGCACTATAGGGGTGGCAAGAGCCTTAGCCAGTACCCAGAAACACAGTGGTGAAAGATGCAGGCCATCTCTGGCAAAGTATAAAGGTCTGTCAGTCATGTCACCCCAAGCAGACAGATACTGGATCCCCCTAGAATGACACCAGAAACTTAGCCAATCGTTGAAGTCAGTCATTTTCTGTTTGTACTGTGGTATCTTTCTGGGTGATGGTAGGATGCTGCTCAGGTCTAGGATTATGCCCGCCTGGGCCACATAATCCAAAAGCTCCATCATATCTCTTTTCATGTAGTCCAGGGAGGTGCATCTCAGGTCATTCACACCCATATGGACAATGACAGAGTCATACTTGCACTCGTTGTGGAGTGACCTGAGTACGTGTGTTATTTGTCAGGTTCTGGCACCTGATATGTCTGATTTACAGAGTGGCCTAGTAACAGATTACTGTGTACTGTCTATTTTGTTTCTATGTATTATTATTACTGCCTGTATATCCTGAGCTCATCTATAAGTTTATGTAGTCTGATTTTTTTTTGTGCCTGTATCGATGTTTTACTGTCTAGGACCGGTGTTGCAGTATTTGTTCAGGAATGCTTGCTCAGCCACCTGTGTTAGTTATGACAAGAGCACCATGGCTTTGGACTGCCTATGTCTGATGCTTAGAGTAGCCTAGAAATGCATGGGTAGGTACAGTCTGATTTGTTTCTATGCATCAGTGTTTTCTGTATCTGCTGAACTCTTATGTAGCACTGTTTCTTACCTGTGTCTATCGTGACAACCTCCATCTAGCATGTTCATCCCCTGCAGATGGCTCCTCTTCTGATTCCTCAACTGCTTCAGCTCCTGTTGCCTGAAATACTGTGAACTACATTCCCTGCACAGGGTAACCATTCTGTTAACTGCTTTCTAACTATTATTTTATATGGCAAGCACAGTCAATATTTTGGCACTGGTGGCAGGGTCATACTGCAGGGCACCACCAGATGTATACAGTTAGTGGACCTGTATTGTGAAAAGCCCAAATGCATGCTTTATGATGTTTCCATTTTATGCATGGGATATGATTGTATCATTATTCTGAAGAGTTGTGTGACTTTCGCATTGGTGCTACAAGCCAAGGTTCTTCATCCAGCATCCCCTACTAGGTGTTCCTGTGAAAGGTAACCTCTTGCAAACCTTTGGAATAGATCACAGGTATGTATATGTGTGTCATGAAAACTACCTGGGTAGCCTGTGCACACATCGTAGGTGACAGCTTGTGCATTACTGACCACCTGGCAGTTTAGGAAGTGATACCCTTTGAGATTCATGTGCCTTCTTCCCAGTTTACCAGATGGAGACATTATTTCAATGTGGGTACAGTCTATGCCTTTCATTACTTCAGGGAAATGGGCTATAGCACAGATTTCTCAGATAGTAGTACCTCTTTCATCTTGAGTTTGTGAATGAGGAACTGATAAAGTATTCTGGACACCTGTAAAATCCCAACTGCATTCCCTAAATGTCACTGAAATGTCCCTGCAGCTAAAATATGTAAAGCTGCATATACTTTTGTATCCATTGGGATGGGTTCTCCATGGTTCCCACAGGCCTGCAGACATGTGTACTGTTTCCTGATTGATATCCTTGACCACGCTGTAGTGGTCTATTATGTCTATTCCATGGAGGCCATGAAAAGATAAGCATGGTCAGAAGTCCCTACACTGTCGGGGACAATCTCAGGCACCATCAGTGGTAGCAGCTTCTATGACAGCACCTTGCAGATACAAGTTTATAATGCCTGTGACAGTTCCTAACATACAAATTTTCCACTGTCTAAATGCGAGCATATAGCCAAATTCACTGCTTATTTGGGTGCATTATTTAAACATTTTTGAATAACTGCAATGTCTTTTTACTTCATTAGCATACAACATGACTCATTATAAACATTGTGCAAACACTTTTAGTGCAATGTGGTAGGAGTTCATGAATCCTGGCAAGAATCATTAAAGCTGTTATAAAAGTGAAAACCACTTAATCCCAATTGGTTGAGAATGCATACTAAAGTGTTTAAATAAGACAAGTCCTAGTAATATTAGTACATCAATTTAAAGTAATAAGAATATCAGTTTATCTGTCCTTAAAATTCCTTGCAGTGACTGTTTCTCAGTTGCTTTCTCTCTCTCTCTCTCTCTCTCTCTGTCTCTCTCTTCAAGCTAGTTGCAGACAAATCCATAATCTTTGAAAATTTCAAGTTATTCTGGATAAATGAAATTACATTTTACAAACACTTAACAAAAGTTTTTGGGCCCTCTGTTAGGCATGCACTGATCCTTGTTGGAAAGAGAAAATGAACTTTTATGCCATTGTTTTCTTATTAAGTTTCCTTTAATTTTAGGTGGAGCCTTTGGCCAAGCTGTTCTTAATATAAGGCCTTTTTGAATGTTAGAGGTGAATTTGGTCCTTCACTTAGGTGGAAGTTTAGATAAGGATCTATGTGATTTCTGTATTCTATGAAACAAAAAGATCCAAGCAAAGTTAATATTTTAGGAAGCCAAGACGTGAGGAAGTTTACCACTTAATAATTTTGTCTAAAGTAAGTCTTCCATGCCTACCATTTAAAATTGCTTCTATACCTCTTACATGGCAACTTTGCCTTCCAATGTCTTTAATTAATTCAATTTACTTGGTAAAGTTTTATTATAGAGTCCCATTTTGTGTATTGTATCCATTATTAGTGATGGTCCTTCAATACTGAAAACCAAGGATGGAAGGCTTTTTTGACAGAGACTTCTTGTTTCCTTGCTTTAGAGAGATTTATTTCTCTAGAAATACCACTGACAAAATGAAGTTTAATATGTGCTGATAAATATACCAAAAACTATGTGTATGAAATTTGGGAAACATAAATTAAAAGGTGAATAATTAATACATCGCATAGTGATTGAAATTGTAGATTCAGTTATGGACCTAGGTACATAGATAGATCCAGCTTTGAGTTTTTTCTAATCATTTCAACCAATTTGTTAATGATGGTTATACAACTATAGGTTGTATCAAAAGAAAATTGAAGTTATTATGAAAGACCTGAACTTGTACAGTGTCTCATATAGATATTTAAGAGGAGACCGTATTCAGATATATAAGGCACTTAAGAAACAACTACCTTTGGGAATGTCTGGGGTTATCAAAAAGTAGTAGACTATCATCAGGCAGCTTATGTAGAACATTCTATAGGAAAGAGAAGTGCAGTAACTGGTTATTGAGAGACCAGATGATGCATGAAATAGACTACCAAATTACACTAAAGCAAACACTAGTTGAGATTTTTTAAGAACAGCCCAGACACTTAATATGGAAACAACTGTTTTGGTATACTGGCAGGCTAGGCAGGCATTAATGTCTGTGCTTGAAATATTTGTATATATGTATACAATTTGAATGTGATTTCTCTTTATAAAAAATTCACTTTTGTTTATATCCACAAAAAGCTGCAGACTTCTTCTAACGATTAGGTATTGAATGGCTTCATGTAATTCTTTAGAGGTTGTAAAATCCAGTTGAAAGTATAGAATTCTACACAGCACTTTACAAAATCTGTTAGCTGTCAGACCCACCCATATCTGTTGCTTTTTCATTAAAATAATTCAAATTTAATTACGCCTATAGATGTAATGTTAAATTACACTTGTAAACATTTATAGTGTTTTGCATATTAAATAGTATGTAATGTCTGCATCGTTTCATGTAACCTGTCCCTGGGGCCCAGGTCATGGCTGAAAACAATCATTTAACCAGCTTACTATCCCAATTATCAAATTGCAATAAATAAATAAATGAAAGTCCATAATGTAAATGCAGACGTACACAGCTGAGCATATCTGTAAAACAGGTAAAGGATATGATTTGACTGTACTGCACTGATAAAATGCAATAGAAAGTAAAAGGATTTGTGAGGGAGAACAAAGGATTAGAAGTGAACAAAGGTAGTGACTAAATGGGGGCAGTTTGAAGTAAATTTGGGGACATATTTTCTTTCTAGGATTAGATGCAGTGATCATAAGAAATATTTACTGTGGCAGCAATTTAGTATAATTCACCAGAAAATTTGATGATGCCAGGGTCCAGGATTGAAGTCATTCTTTTGTCTCAATAGTAGTTCCTTGACAAAGCTCCATAATGAACTATCCAGTATGGTTAGTGAATAAAAAAAAAAATCATTAACTCCTCATTGCTCTTGAAGTATAGTACACAGATTCCTACATTTTGATTCACTGTTTGGATTTCCTATGTAATATATGTCCATACACATTTAGCAAATTGGTGCTTATGTGATTACCAACAGAATGTTGGCAGCAGTGAATTCCATATATGTAGTTTGTTTGCAGACGTATTTGTCCAGAGAAGCCTGAGATTTGATGGGGGGGAGGAAGGGTTTAGTGTTTGGTAAATTGTATTATTTGCTGTGTTAATGTTAGAGTTGAGACAGGAACTGAGGAACAGGCAGGCAGTGAGTTAGGTTTCATAAGCACAGGTCGGGTTTAGCGAAGCCTGTTTGGGGTGGTTTGGGTACAATGAACATCATTAGAGTCATGTTCAATCAAACAGCAGTCATTTGTGGTCTGTTAGTAGGCAGCCTAAGGTAAGGTAGGTCGCTATTCTTTGGGGTGTATTGTGAACATTGTCAGTAAGTTTTTTTGTGAAATCTTGATGGTTGGGGGCCTTGTTAGCAGTTTCTGCAGGGATGTTTTGTGCCACCTATTATTGTGGGGGGGGGGGTGAAGAAAGCAGCTAAATTCTCTACTTTTTGACTTCTGCTGTTATCCATAATAGAGGAAGGGGTGGCTGTTCAGTTGTACTCAAGGTGGATGTGAGTGTTGATTTATTGTATGGAAAATGGTTTGAGTCATCAAGTTTTGTCACCTGTATTCTCAGCGGTTAGCATGGCTACTTGCAGGTTTTTTGTACTGCCTTTATTTCTAGGCATTTTGGTCAAGGGTTCTTTTAGGCATTGTGGCAGTAAGGATGAAGCATTTGTTTTTGTTTTTTTATAGTGATGGAAAGATCCGGGTCACTGGCTTTTGTTTGACAGCAGAATTACAAGTGGTGTGATATACTTAAGAGGCCTGGCACAGGGTTTTCATTTGCAGTAGTGCAATCAAGACAAGGGATTTTCACAGGTACCATAAGGAGTGTGCAAGTACAGGTGGTGCATGGTGACATAAGCTGGCAGCATAGCTGGACATTAGGCAGGTGCCATCACATTTAACTGAAGCAAGTTTAAGATGTATAAACAATATTATAAATAAAATGAAGCAAACACATTTAATGAAGCAGCTGGTTCTAAACCTTGTGGCAACCACTGAGTAGAGGTGGCAGTGGTGTGGGTTGACTCTCACTGGTAGGGTTAATTGGGAGGGTGAAAGGCAGGACCAAGGGGATCTTGTGCAATGTATATCTGGCATTGAACCATTCAGGTGAGCAGCCTGATCAGCAGGCAGTTAATAGCAATGCTTTTCTTGTGGCAGTCATGTGATTTTAGTGGATCACATTGGGAGGAACATTCCTTATTTGAGTAAAGCAGATAAAAAAAAAAAAATCCATGTTCCTCATAGCTGTTTATTGTAGGATTTCCATATTGAAAGGCTTTGTCACACATTCACTGTAAGTACAGTTGGTGTATTTCCATGGGAAATAGTTCTGAATGTTAGTGTTTTTCTCTAAGTAAGGTTTAAGTTACAGGAACATGTTTAACCTTTGTTAGCTCTCTAACTGAAGTTGTTAGAAATGGGTAGAAATTGTTCCACATGTCTTCATTTGTTCTATATTGTGGGAGGCAGCATACCTCTCAAACTCTTAGTGCTAGAAATCTGGATAAAGCCTGACAAAATGGGGGAGACAAAGGTGCAAAAATAGGGACAAATTTTAAATATTGTTCTTATAAACTTAGAACGGTGCTAGAGTAACAGGGTTTGAATTAACATACACTTTCTGAAGGCTTTGAAGTCTGACAATCAAATGCATGTCATTATTTAGTGACTTCAATCATCAGATCATCCCAGAGATTTGCCAGAAAACCACACATTTTATGAGGAACAGACCAAAAATATGAGGAAAAAATCTTTACAGATGAAAAGTATGGGAGGCAAAATATGGAGATGGAAGGTTGAGGGCTATGGATGCAGAGGTTAATGCAAAAGAATTTATCAACCCTTGATTTTGTCCTGCTGTGGTACAGAATAGTTGATTAGGTAGGGAAGGTTATTAGAAGAGGGGATGTTATGGTCATTCATGGGGGAGAGGGCATTCCCCACAGTGGCTGTAATGTTTGCAAAAAGTCTAGTTTTCCTTACACGTTCAAGCTGCTCCTCATTAGCTCATGGTTTTAGGGTAAAGCAGGAGAAGACAAATTATTAAAGTTTGAAAGACAGTAGATGTTTTAATGCCATACTCCTTAGGAAACTACATCATGAGGCAACATTAGTTTAGCAACTTTATAAGCTTATAAGCAAAGTAAGGAAAAGCAGTGTCTATTTTAGGTCTTGGTCTTCCCATTAGATTTTGCTGTTCAGTAGAGAGGAAGTTTGGGGAGGTAAGTACTCCCTCAAGGTGCTGCGTGCTAAACTCTGTTGGTAGCTGTCCTTCGGTTTCAATTTTTTGAAAAAGGTGAGTAAGGGGCAGCATGCATGTCAACAGCAGTTGTTGAGAGCAGCATAAAGATGAATTATTGGGGCAGGAGAAGCAGGGTAATGAGGTAAGGCTGGAGAAAGCAGATTAATGTTGTTTGTTTATTTATTTATTTTTAGATGATCAAGGTGCAAACCTGAAGGAGCACTGGGCATGGATAGTGTCCCAGGTGGGTGAACAATTTTGATATGTTGAGACATCAGTGCAGTCATGAGAGGCAGAGATGCCAGGTTGGTTGCAAAGGGAGTTGTCCATGAATCAGCAGATGAGGGGAAGGAGTAGATGCAAGGTGCTGGAAGAAAAGAGTATCAGCAGGGCTGGAAAGAGATCATAGAAGATGGTTGGGTCATTCAGGAGATGGGCTAACAGAGATTTAGCAGTGGTCCCATAACAGTCTTCTAGTAATGTTTAGACTGCAAGTAATTGTAAGATTGGTCAAGATTCTAGTGATCTGGTAGAAGATGAGTTTGGAGCAGATAATGGTTGCAGAATTGTTGTAAGTGTTTGGGGAACTGGAGAGTGCTAGGTTGTAGGAGTTGTTGAATTTTAATGGAGGAATTGAGGAATCAGTTGCAGACACTGGATTAGAGCACTGGAACAAGTGTAGGCAGTTTAGAGACAGCTAGGGATCAAGTGGAGCAGGATTTGGGGCAGGCTGTAGAGACAGGAGTTTTGGTTTTGAAAAAAGATCCATCATATCCTTTCCTCTATTAGCATATTTTCTTACCATTTGGAAGGCACAGGGGCTGAGAACTGGGAATGCCTGGTTGCATTATGACCAGCATTTTCATAAACGGAAATTAGTGGATAAAATGCTGGGATGGGAAGAGAGGCACATTGACATCTGGTTATCAACTATGTTGGATAATTCAGGGGGACAGGACAGACAGATGAGAGAAGCAGGGGAAAGGTTAGGGACGTGCTCGGGTTTAATGCTGGGAGATATTCATGGCCATTCTGTAGGTCTAATCTTGTATGTTCAGTTTGTGGAGGGAATCATGCACCAGCTAAGTGCTGGCATAAGGAACAGGAGGAGTGGGGCAGGTTTCATTGATGTTGCAGGATGGGTTAAGCAAGTTAAAGTAGACCAACACTTTTTTCAGAGGTAGAGGTAATTTCATGGGCAAAGAGGAGTGTTATCTTTTCGACTGCAGCAGGGGAGGCATGTTTTTCCATTCACACATTAATGTACAGGTGTTTGATGCCCATTTAGATGACTTTCCAGATGCTGAAGTGGCTAAGGAATTGATAGAAAGTTTCACAAAGGTTATTCCTATTAGATTGGGGGTGGGTGCAGGGGCAGTGAGCCATGCCGCAATTTAAAATTGTTGAGAAGGAAAGAGGTTCTTCAGTAGTTGTTGACTAAGGAGGTTCAGGCAGGTAGATTGCTAAGTCCTTTTGACATACCATCCTTTGAAAGTTATCACATTTTTCTTGTGGGCTTAGTGCCACAAAAGAAGCCAGGTGAATTTAGGCTTATTCATCATTTAGCATTCCCCAAGGGGGATTCAATAAATGACTTAATTGCTAAATCAGATGAGTCAGTGCAATATGCCTCCATGGATTATGTAGTGCATCTTAAGAGGGGGGTGTAAGGGCCCTTGTTTGGTAAACCTGAATTTAGAAGCAGATTTTTGGCTCTTGCTGATTAGGGAGGATGACTGGCCATTGCTTGGCATATGTGTACATGTGGAAAAGTATTATTCTGATAAGTCCATGCAAATAGGGTGTGTAACTGCTTGCATTACATTTGAAAAAAGTAGTGCATCACTGCATCAAATTTGAAAAAGGAAGTCTCTATTCAAAAGGTGTTCCACTACTTGGATGATTTTTTGTTGATATGAGAAGGTAAGGAAGGAGCAGAAGTTGGGCTGGTGACATTTAAAGAGATGTGTAGGTTAATAGGTGCACGTTTAGCTCAGAAAAAATATAGAGGTTTGAATCAGGTGCTGAATTGTTAGGGTGTGACTGTGGATATACACAGTCATTTATTTTCTTTGGCCACTGCAAACTAAATAAGGTAAGGGATATGATTGATCTGAGTAAATGAAAAGAGAACATGAGAATGAGGAAGGTGTTGGAATTGCTTGGTCTGTTAAATTTTGTGTGCGGGGTTGTAGGTCCAGAGAAGACATTTTGTAGATGGGTTGCAAATTTATTGAGAGAAAGTAGAAGTAGACATCATTGGGTCAAGGTTATCCAGATGGTGAAGGAGAACTTGAGGTTATGGTCAGTGTTTTTGTCAAGTTCTAATGGAATATCTTTTTGTCAGGTTGAATGGTTGATGGATTAGAAGTTACATTGTTTACAGATGCAGCAGGGCCTCATGGAATGGGTGCATTCTTTGGTGGTAAATTGTTTGCAGAGTGGCCAAATGAATGGAGACAGGATGTGGTATTTTTGGAAATAATGCCAATTTGGGCAGTCTCAGTGGTTTGGAAGGTGATATTGCTGAATGAGAGAGTGATTTTTGGGTCTGATAACAGAGTTGTTGGGTAGGTTCTAACAAGGAACATGGCTAGGTGAGTTTGTTTTGATGGTTTTGAGAAAATTTATTTTACAGAGTTTTAATTTAAGTTTTTCAGCCAGGCATGTTCCTGGTCACTTTAATGATTTAGTGGATGATATTTCTCATCTTCAGCTTTACAGGTTTTGATCTCTAGCACCAGATGCAAGACATGAACCAGTGGTATTACCAGAAGAGGTGCGGAATCTTGGAAGACTGTAGTATGATGGTTGATGCAGAAGTCATGGTCAAATTCTACATGGAAGGCAAACAATGTAACAATCACTGTATTTTGTTCGTTTGTGAGACATTTGCTGGTGGTGGAGAGGTGGTAGTCAATTGATTTGTTACTGAGGTATGTTGTTCATCAGTAGTTTCATAGTGAAGCAGTTATTTCAGATAAGATTCACTTAACAGCTCTCTGTGCAGTTACCAGGCTAGCGGTATTAAGAGACTGTATGAAAGAATGGATTATAAGTAGGCTGGTTAAGGTTTGGGAGGGAGCTAAAAAGGCTGAGATCGGATGGTCATTTTCTTTTGAATAAGCAGTTTCTTCAAGTATTGCTAAAATATTTGTATAGTTTCATGGCTAATCAGATGGACTACACTGTAAAGGCTTTACTGGTGATGTTTATGTATTTGGGAGCTTTTAGAGTTGTGGAGGTCTTGGGAATGTTACAGTGGCAATATATTTGTATTACTGATTCGTCGTTCGTGGTGTGTTTAAGTTTGTTGAAAACGGATCCAGTAGGGAAGCAGTAGCAGATGTTCTTCGTGTTTCACTGTTGCAGTCCTAATATATGGGTTATCCGGTTCTCTGCAGCCCTCAGTCGGCCCGAATACCAGAGTCTTCGGTATATGACGTTGGCTGCCGTCAGCTATAAAACTGTTGTCAGAACGTTAGGTATAAAGGGAGGCTGCTGACGCCATTTCCTCAGTCTTTCTTGCCATGGAGCCTAAAGCAGATGCAATTCTTACTAGTGCCGGTCGGCCGTTTACCTTCTTTTTGCTTTCCGACTATCAAGTTGAAGACGCCTTCAGATAAGTGCCCTGTTGGGGCTCCTCTTTTCTTGCTTTAACAAATGCCAGATAATCTTAATAACTGTCTTGCCTGTGGAAAACAGATTCTGCACTGTGATTTTCATTCCTATTGTATAACTTGTTTGGGCCTTGAACACGACGTCCCTAATTGAGATCTCTGTGCTTCCTTTAACCCATCTACCATATGCCGTAGAGCTAAGATTCTGTATAAACATTTCAGAGTCTGGCCTAAGTTCGTCGGTATGGTGTCTTTTGGTCTCCTGACTTTGGATATACCTAGGAAACGCAAAGACAAGGACCGCAACAGGCCTAGGGTTAAATCTGCTGATGATGCACTCGTGAAATTTGTCATCAGCCCAACGGTAGTCAGTGAGGTGCTTTTGCAGCCCCTGCAATCCATAGATTTTCAGCTGCAGGCCTCTGCCGAGACCTTTACAGAGTCCTCCATGTCACAGTCTGCTATTTCATCTTCTGACCCTCTGCCTGTCGCCACCTCAGATGGGACTGGAGCAGCTTTGCAGGCACCAGCTTCTGATGCCTCTTCTCTTCGACATGAGACCAGAATCAGACCAACTACCTTAGGCCATACTTCTGCAGTTGCTACGCATCCTAAGTCCCTCCGGATTGCTAGCAAACCTTCCAGTCACAAACCTACTCACAAGCAGGCATTGGCCTCCCCTCCTGTGCCTCAGTCCCAGTTGGTAAAGATGGCTGGGGATCTTCTTTTCCTGAATAGGGGCTCTCATCCTCCCCCTTCCAAGAGGGCTAGGGAATTGTTTCCTGATGTTTTGTCTGTCTCAGATTCTGAGGTTTCCAGTATTTCTGCTGGTGAAGAAGGAAACTCTCAACTTTTTCTGGCTTTGAGGATTCTGATGCTGAGGACTCTATCCCTTCTGCCTCCCCTCCAGAAGATTTTTCCCTTTGGGGATACTTTAAATACTCTTAGGGAGCACTTTAAATGGGAATGTCAGGATTTTCCTCAGTCTAAGAAGAGAATCAGGGAATTTTTGGATTTGCCACAGCATAAGTCTCTGGCTATGCCTCCAGTTTTGGAGTTGTGGATGATGTCTTCATGGAAAATTCTTTAACTCCTAATTCTGTCCCTCCTGCCCCCAGAAAACTTGATAGGTATTATAGGGTTCCTGATTCTCATCAGTTCCTTCTTAAAAACCCTACTGCTGATCCTGAGATTATTTTTCAAGGCCCCAAATGTGTTAAGGCTACTATTGCTAAAAATCCTGTTCCTTCTGATAAGGAGTCTAGGGTCTTGGACAGGTGGGGTAAAAAAAGTCTATATATCTGCAATCCTTGCCATTAGATCGGTGAATTACCTTTTTCACGTGCTGAACTATCAGCAGCATACTTTGGAAGCTATTAAGGCTAAATTTGGGGATATTCCTTCCATGTCGGAGAACAAAGATTTATAAGACTTACTGAATTCTGTCACTCCAGTTAATAAGCATTCCTTACATTGTGGTTTTGACACTTTGAAAGCTTCCTGCAGAGCAGCAGCCACTGGTTCCATTATTAGAAGGCATGCCTGGTTCAGGGAGCAGCGTCTTTCTGATCCTGTTAAATCTAAATTGCTGGATGTTCCTTTGCACAAAGACAATCTTTTTGGTAATAAGGCTGAGGAGGTACTGAAGAAGTTGGAGGATAAGGCGAAATCTATGCAAGCTGTAAAAGATTTCCTTCAGGTTCAGCCTCCTTGGTTCAATAGGCATTACCTTTCCAAGAATAGGTCTTTCCCTGATCCTGGCAAGCAGGGTTGCTCTAGGCCTAGGGGTTTTAGATCTTCCAGAGGACAGGCTTCTGCTACTCAAAGAGCTAAACAATGGCATTCATCTTCTGCTAAATCAGGGATTTCTAAGCCAGCTTCCCAAAGCAAGCATTCTCAATGACTCCAACCTTCTTGTGCCTACCTCTGCGGGCCCTGGATTTCCTTTGGGGGAAAGGTTATCCATGTTTGCAGACGTATGGTCTACCATCACAGACGACAAATTGATGCTCAGTATTGTAAACCAAGGCTACATGTTTTATTTAAACACCTTCCCTGTACTTAAAGGGTATCCAGACATGCCCAGAACTCTCAGGGCAGAGGTAGAAAATCACATTTCTTCTCTACTGACCATGGGGGCTATTAGAGTCAGTTCCTGCAAACCAGACAGGCCTAGGTTTTTATTCAAGACTTTTTCTGGTACCCAAAAAAGGGGATACCTGGTGCCCTATTCTGCATCTGTCTATTCTAAACACTTTTCTGGTGATTCCCAAGTTCAAAATGCTCACTCTTCAACAATCACTACCCATGCTGGGCAAGGATTCATGGCTGATAACTTTGGATCTCAAGGAGGCTTATCTGCGCTTCCCAATAAGGGAAAGTTGCAGGCAGTTCCTTTGTTTCAGGGCTGGGGAGCAACACTTTCTATTCTCTGCACTACCCCTTTGGCTTATTTACTGCTCCCAGAGTTTTTACGAAGTGTCTGGTTCCAGTCATTGCTTTTTGCAGGCAGAGAAACATCCAAATTTATCATTATCATTATCTGGACAACTGTCTCATTCGAGCAAACTTTCCAGAACAACTAGAAAAGGATTTAGACTTCATGAAGAACATTCTCACCTCTTTGGATTACACTCTCAATGAAAAGAAGTCAAAGTTGGATCCTACAAGGGAGATTGTTTTCCTGGGAGCGAGTCTGAATACAGCCACCCAGATGGTATTCCTCCCTCAAGAGAAGCAAGAAGATCTTTTGGCTTACTTCAAGAACTTGGCAAGCATAACCCAGCTCTCTGCAAGGCAATTCCTGCAAGCACTGGGGTTCATGGCTTCATGTATTCTGATGATCCCATATGCAAGGCTGCATATGAGAAAACTTCAATGGTACCTCAAGAATCTTTGGTGTCATCACACATAGGACTAAGACTTGATTCTTCCCTTAATTCCCTGTCTACAGATGGAGTTCCTCTGGTGGGCGACAGCCTGTTCTCAGAACAAGGATCTGCCTTTCCGCCCACCACCTGCCAGCCAGACTCTCACCACAGACATCTCCGATTGTGCATGGGGGGGGCTCTGGAAGGCAGGGGCATACAGGGGACTTAGAGCACCCAGCAGATTCATCTGCACATAAACATAAAATAATTGATGCCAGTGCAGTAGGCCTTGCTGGCTTTCAAGGACCTTCTCTACCCTGGAACTCTGCTGATTAGGACAGACAATACCACAGTCATGTGGTACATCAACAAGCAGGGGGGGACTCACTCTTATTCCTTCTGCAGACAAAGCATGAGACTATGGTCATTAGCAGCTTCCATGGTCATACATCTAATTGCCCAGTATCTTCCAGGGAGGCAAAACTCCTTGGTGGATCATTTGAGCAGACGTTCTGGATCCTCACAAGTGGCAACTGAACTATGTCATTTTCCATTGCATCACTCAGCAGTGGGGCACTCCACAAGTGGATCTTTTCTCCTCTCACACCAGTCATCTCCTTCCAACCTTCTGTACCAGGGAGTTTCACAACAAAGCTTGGAGAGTGGATGTGTTGTCCTTCCCATGGATACAACTCTCAGTTTATGCATTCTCTCCTCTTCCTCTTCTTCCCAGAGTGCTGCTAAAGATAAGGGATGAAAAACCCAAGGCTATTCTTATAGCACCAGATTGGCCCAGACAGCATTGGTATACCCTTCTTCGCAGCTTTTCCCAGGTTCAGCCTTGGCATCTTCCCCTGGTACCAGATCTGTTGGGTCAGGAAGGGGGAAAGTTTCTTCACCCTCATCTTCAAACTCTGCATTTAACTGCCTGGCTAATTCTTTAAATCTTTTTCAACAGGTGGTTGAAGTTTTTCATGAGGGCAGGAGGCCAAGCACCAGAAAATCCTGTGCAGATAAATGGAAGAGATTTTGCTCTTGGATGCAGGCTAAAGGAGAAGAGTCTTCTCATCATTCTCTTTCCCTCATTCTTGATAACCTAGCAGGCTTGCTTAATGGTGGACTTTCCTTTTCTTCAATCAAAATGCATGCTTTAGCAATTTCAGCTCATTGTTCTTTTGAGCAACCCATTTTTTCTCACCCCTTAAGGAAGCAGTTCCTGAGGGGAGCTAGCAATCTTAGACCTCCCAGAAGAGCTCTTACTCCTGCTTGGGATCTAAATTTTGTCCTGGAAAAGCTTACTCTACCTCCCTTTGAACCAGTTGCCTCTGCAGATTTGAAATTTCTCTCCTGGGATGCTGCTTTTCTTTTGGCTATTACTTCAGCAAGAAGGGTTTTAGAGCTGCAAGCCTTAATGGCAGTAGAACCTTTCATTATTTTTCATTCCGATTGGATTTCTCTGAGAACTAATCCCTCCTTTATGCCCAAGGTGGTTTCCAGTCTGACCCTTAACCAGTCTATTCACCTGCCTACCTTTTTCAATAATCCCAGAATAAAGGGGAAAGGATTCTGCACTCTCTTGATGTGCACAGACGGCTGAGATTTTACTTAAATAGGACTAAATCCTTTCAAAAATCTGAACAGTTGTTGGTTAGTTTTGCTCCTGGGGCTCAGGGTAAAGCTATTTTGAAACAAACCATCTCCAAATGGATTGCTCATTGTATTCACGTTTGTTACCTACAGCATGGGAAGGTTCCCCCTCAGGGTATTAAGACCCATTCTACTAGAGCAGCCTCTACCTCTGCAGCTTTTCTGAGAGGTGTGTCTACTAAGGATATTCTAGAAGCAGCTACTTGGTCTTCTGTCCATACTTTCACAAAGCATTACAATCTATCTTTGTTTTCTAAATCCAGGGCTGGTTTTGCCTCTGCAATTTTGCAGGGCCTTCTTACCAACCCTTAATGTGTGATTCATCCTCCTCCCCCCTTTGTCTTTTTCCTGGGCTTTGGGAATCAACCCATATGTTAGGACTGCAACAGTGAAACGCAAAGAACATAGTAAGTTGTGTACACTTACCATAAATGTTCGAGTGTATTCACTGTTGCAGTCCTGGTTTCCCACCCTCCATCCCCCCTCTATTCCTAAGGCACAGACTACTTATTTTT
Source organism: Protopterus annectens (assembly GCF_019279795.1). Lineage (NCBI taxonomy): Eukaryota > Metazoa > Chordata > Ceratodontiformes > Protopteridae > Protopterus > Protopterus annectens. The sequence goes on from NC_056735.1 coordinate 432,615,239, forward strand.
ATTTTTTGGATGGCATGTTTCTAGGGTGTTTCCTTCCTGGGTTAGCCTTCTTTTGGGGGCTCCTGACAGTTAAGGCAAGAAAAACTGAGGAAATAGTGTTGGCTGCCTCCCTTTATACCTGATGTTCTGACATCAGTTTTATAGCCGACAGCAGCTGATGTCATATACCGAAGACTCTGGTATTCGGGATGACTGAGGGATACCGGGAGCCGGAAAACCCATATGTTAGGACTGCAACAGTGAATACACTCAAACATCTACATTTATGGTAAGTGTACACAACTGTACTATTGTGTTGCACTGTAATGCTGAATGGTGGCTATGTCTGGTAGCATGGGCTAGACAGCTGTAAGCAGTGAGCAGGGGTGCATTGGATGAGTTAGTTTTATGTTTCAGTGATGGTAAGGCTATAGGGCAAACAGTTTTTTTATATGTTGATTATGGCTGCTTTGGATAGTTAGAGCAATGGTGAAGATACAATTCCATCCCATTCATTTAGCATAGGACAGCATCTGATTTGCTGAAGAGGGGAAATTGGAAGAAATTATATGCAGGTTGGAGTGATGATCATCTAAAGCTTTTTTATCTTGCATCAGATAGTTATGCTTGTCTTTTGGGTAACTTTTGTTCTTATTTTGCAAGTAGATATATTGTTTTTGGCCACTCATTGTTTTCTTGGTGGTGAAGAGATCCTTAACTTGACCAGTCGGATGTATGCTAGGTTTGGACCAAAAAAGACTGAAGATGTTTTGACATGGTTTTTGGAGGTATCAAATGGCAGAACTTGTTTGTAAAATTGGAAGAGATACAGGCAGTGTTAGGTGTACTCTGCATTTTGGTTGCTCATTTGGGGGTACTGATTTGGGCTACTTGCCAAAAGGAACATTGTTTGGTGGAATTGTTACTGATTTGCTAAACTTGAAGCAGAGATTTCCGAGGACTGTGATAGTTTGGTCTGAGACTGTAACTAGGCTGGTGTGGAGGAATGCAGATACATTTATGGGTTTAGAGAGAACTAGACAATTCAGGAATCATAGAGTGTCAAAGTCATTAAAGAAATTAGGCATGTATGTCATTTGTCATAGGGATTTTTAATGATGGGAATACTTCCTGGTAAAGAAAAGATGATGTCCACATGACTGATTTAAGTTTTCCTTTGTTTAATGTTCATTTTTCATTATTTTGAGTCAAGATTTGGTCAAAGAGTTGTAAAGTGGAAAACCTTAAAATGACCTAAAAATATATTGTATAACCTCTGTCTTGAATTATACTAAATAGTGGAATGAATTAATTATGTAAATATGTAAACATTTATCTGGATTGTATTTCTCTATTATATTTTACATTGTATTATGATGTTCTGTCTTATGTCGTCTTTATGGAGCTTTTCTCCCTGGGCCTCCACTGAAAATGGACATATATCCAGTCGGACTTTCCCGGTCAACAAATGTAAAATAAAAATAAAAAATAAAAATAAATAATAAATAAAAAGCAGGGGGTGGGGTGGGAAGAGTAATAGGGTTTTTTGACCCCCCCTTTTTTGTTACCCCTCTTTTGGTTCTTTGGCATTCAAAAGTGAGTGGTGGCACACTGCTTTGGAAGTTTGTGGTATGTTTCTGAGTGGTGGGATTTAATGCTTTTAGTATGGGGATAGAAGGTAAGTTGTCCATGTTACCTGCAAATGTTTTTATGTTATTGATTGTAACACTGATGCATTTTTATGCCCATGATTGACTCTAGTAACATATTAATCAGCATGTTTGACAAAATGGTTGCAAAGGCAAAAATTGTTGGTGAGTTCATTTGTCAGGAATCTTCACATAAATCTAGTTTGCTTGCAAATGTATTTGTCCAGAGATATCTGGGGTTTGATGGGGGAGAAGAAGGGTTTGGTGTTGAGTGAATAGTATGTTTTGCAGTGTTAATGTTGGTGTTGGTGTGGCAATGGTTAAATGTTAACAGGAAATGGAGGGCCAGAGGTGACAGGTATAGCTGGAGAAGGGTTTAGGTTTTGTATGCTAAGGTTTGGTTTATTTTAGCCTCCTTGGCATGGTTTTGATGTATCATCCCTCCCTTCTTTTATTTTCAGTTTGAGGAGTTAATAGTTGGATAGGAGTGTGATGTCACATCTCTGGGCCAGTAAACAAGGAACCCTCAATCCTCACCATTGACAATGGAGAGGGACATTCAGTTAGAACAAAATGGATACACACCAGAATTTTCATATGCAGCTCTCTGCATCAAGCACAATTTCCCATAAGAGCACACAGGGAACACATTCAGCCCGGGACCTGGGTTTCTCTGTCTCTCCCCAGGTCCCCATTAAGGCTCTCCACTGGTACAGCTGTAAAACTGAGTCCTTAGCAGACTGCCCAAGCCAAGTCTTCCACCACTCTCTCTGTGAGACCAGTGCTTCATGTCCCTGCTCCAAGTAGCTGACATACATACACACAACCTTTGAAATTTGATTTGTGCACACACACACACACACACACACACACACACACACACACACACACACACACACACACACACACACACACACACACACACACACCTGGGAAAAGCTGGCACAGATTTACTTGTTATGCCCCCTTCTACCCAAACTATACAGTAGTTACTGCCACCAGACACTCCCAAGCCAGCTACTGTAAGGATCTTGCAAAGTACATGAGTGAAATTAATATTAATACAAATGGTAGTTTGTCTAATGCAGTAAGGCTTTCAGGAGTTGCCACAGAGTCATCAGGCAGATATGAATACTCTCAAAGGTTAAATATTCTCTAAAGAACCAGACACAATGAAATGTTTAAATATATTTAATAATAAATAAGAAAAAAGCATGAAAATACTAAATATCTATTTACCATAAACACCAGAGTTTCAACTACAGGCAATATTAAAATAACACAGATGAATAGATTCACACAGATACAGAAAAAAAAACAGTAGTTAACTAATCTCACTATATTTTCCTGACTAATATAAAAAGGTAATATTCCCTGGTCATTTACTAATGCAAGGCAAAATGAAATAGGTGAGTGACCCTTCTATGTCAGGTTCCTACTCCACTCTACCAATCTGACCTTGACATTCCTAAGCCCTTTCCCCAATATTCCTCTTGCTATAGAAAAATATAGAAAATAGGCAGCTGTCCATCTAAAATTACACCCCATACATAGATCTCAAGTTCATCCATGTGTCTTATTGACACACTTGATTTGGTCCATTTGGCTATGCATTATTCTGTTCTTGTCACCCATCCCTGGTGTGGTGACTCTTGAAAGACATGAAATTATCTGTACAGTTCTACAGGTATGTTCTAAAGAAGTGCATAGCTATGGTGCTGTCCCACCACTCTCCTGCAATTTTCTGTATTCTTTTCCTTGTGTCCTATCTTCTGCATGCCCCCTATTTTCACTATTGCCTTTTCAACCCCTTTTTAGACACATCTGATCTGGTCAAAAATGGAATCACATACAACACGCATTTGCACAGAGACTGGCATAGCACGCCAATGCTGAGTGATGTTAAATGGTGTTTAATTTCCTGTGGCAAAAGTTGCAGATTTCAGTTTCAGCTCCAGTAGTCTAATTACTTCTAAACAAATGCACTTAAAATATGCAGTACTATGGGAATACAGAGTAAAGGCAGACTAAAGGCAGTACTATGAAACAAGTACTGTAACATTTCTTAGGCTGACAGATTTCATGAACTAGAAGTGCCTGTGTAGCATGTTGAGATAATTCCTCTGCTTATAGACTGATATTTTTGCATAGTATCATGGATTCTTTTAGATCTGTAAGTCAACTTATTATTTTATGACATTTCACATTCCTATCATGTAGTTAACTGTAAACGTCTGGATTTCTCTCCATTTAGATTATGTCATTAACGTACAATTTGAGTACTGCAGTAAGACATCGTTTGCAAATCACTGCAGCCCCAACAGGGAGACTTAGTAAGCCAATCTTATCCTGCTTATGTGGATATTAATGCTCTCTCCTGCCCCTTCTTTCTCCCTATAGCAAGTACTTTATTGTACAGAAGATGACAGCTTAGAGGTAATAAGAGTAACACATCATGCAGATGGTCCTACATGTCCCACAAACATATTGCTGCTAATCTTCTCTCCATCTTTCTCTGTCTGTCTCTGTTCACTCCATCTGCTTCAGTAAGCTGTCACTGTCCTTCAGTTTTGTTACTTAAATGGTGCAAAGGAATACTTTCCATTTGTGGTGTGATGAGATAATGGCTAGATGTATAGATAGATTTTTGACTGCTTTGAAGGGTTTTAATACAGGCATTGCCAACATGTTACTTACTCTTTTCAGTAAACTATTTTATGTGTAGCTATTCGTTAAATATTGTTATGAGTCATCACTATCCTGCTTCTGTCATAAGCTATTTTGCCCCTGCCTCCCCCTCCCCATCTATGTATCTTCTGCCTTCTGTAATTAATCTTCCATCGCTGCACATATGCAGTGTCTGGCACTGGGCAACAAATGCAGCTAAGCAGCTAAATAGAAGTACAGAGGTTATGGCAAAATCTTGTGAGATTTTGCCTTCATCCACAGAACTCCACTGCCCTTCACACTGCTGCTGTGGTTAGCTATGTATAGCCAGTTTAATTTACTTTTCAGCAAGTTGAAAAGTTGAAAGAACATTTTGCAGTTGTTGAGAGTAATGAAGAGAAATACATACATTCTCATTTTCTGTAATCTGCTGTCACATGGGAACTTTGTGACATATGCATTCTGTTTGGTATATTTAAATAATATTCAGGTATTACTTTATTTATTTATTTTTTATTTGTTTTACATTTGTTTACCGCGGAGGTCCGACTGGACAGAGCTGTCCATTTCCAGTGCAGCCCTGGGGAGAAAAGCTCCAGAACAATTGCTAACATACTATACATAAGACATTTACATGTCTTACTTTTTTGGAATGCTCTCAAGGCTTCAATTCAGATATATGCAAAAATGTTTTTGAATGTTTCTATGACTTCTGTGGTTATAAATGTTGGCTACACCTTTCCTTAACACACCATTATCCTGCTGCTATATTAATGTGCTTGTTTTATGTTGTGAAGCCTGTCTTGTATAGATCTTGCCTGAATAATTATGCTGATAATGCAAACAGTAACACAACAGAAATATGTGTAGAAATGAAACCTGTACTAATATGTTATATCTGCCTTGTTTATTCCAGTCACTAACTGTCCACCTCTTCTCAATACATCTGTGTCATTCAGCAAACCTCTTTGATTACAACATGTTTCCAGAAGCCATAATTCCAACAGCATGAACATGTCTGGTCCCCTCACATGTTTCATAATACAACTGTAGTATTCATATAAGATTGACTAAATCCAACTTTCATGGCAAATGGTAAATCATTTTACATGAAACATGACCATAACACATATATGTTCTGTGTTCCTTCAGGTTCACATATGTTTTCATGTGTATAATGCTTCTTTGCATGAAAGTCATTAGGAAGCACCACAAACTACTGCTAATTCCCATTCTAAGTTCAGCACCTCACGATATCATTATGCCTGGGCTAATACTTTGCCATCAGTTGTGCAATTGCGCTTGGCAGCACTGCTCTTCAGACAGAGAGTAAAAAAAAATACAACAGATAATTCTTTCTTTAGGTTGCCCAGCATTTATATGTCTGCAATGAATTTTAACAAGTTATCTTGATTTCAGAGTGATGTTGACTCACTTAATTCAGTCTGTTAATGTATGTCTGCCAGTGGTTACACTTGCAAGCGTTACAGTGTTGGTTAATCTATTCACTCAATGTCCATCACTGTTATTCTGCAGTGCACTGTCATATGTAGGAAGTGTATGTCTTGTCAATGGACATTGTGCAAGCATGAGACAAGTGAGTGTGCAAACATAGACTGGTTTACAACTGTGATTTTCTTTGGCATCCCATACTGTGAAACAGGTACCTGTCCCTCATAGCACTGCAATATACTTGAATGATAGTATATGAATCTTGGTAGAGAAGTATGTCATTACATGGGACAATCACAATGCTGTCATCTTACCTGTGCACACATTTACATTTGTCCCAAAACCTGTGATGCAAAGCAAATCTATTCTAAACCATGGATGCTTTCCAATTACAACTGTACTTTGTCACATCATAGATTCATAAGCTCATTGGAGATTACTAGGCTATTGACCGAGGGTCGTTTTAAGCCTAACCTATTACACCCATTATATTTTGAGAGAAAAAGTCTAGTCAATGACTACGATTATTATTAGTAATGACTGCCTATGTCCAAGAGGAATGAGGGAGCTATTCCTGGCAAGAGTAATAGAGGAGCTCTGCTTAACATGAATTGGTAGCCTATTCTAGAGAAATGGCAACCACTATGAGATGAATTTGTCTCTCCAGTATGTCCTTTTTAAATTGCAAGCCAGATTTAGGTCACTGGAGCAGGTAACTCTAGTCTCATTTATCTTACAGATGCTCAGCCATTTCATCAGGTTGGGGTCAGAGTTTCCTCTGTAAGCCAAGAACAAGTTTCCCCTAAGCAGCCTATATGCTACCGAGTACAGTGACAAAGACTTTAGTCTGACTGTGTAAGGCATGTTGCTGAAGACCCTGGATCTTCATAGTTAAAATCCTCTGTGGTCTCTCTAATTTCTGCAGGTGCCTGGTATGGTGCATACCAAAGAGGGCATTATACTCAGTTATGGGCCTGATAAGGGATGAGTATAGGAGGTTATGACCTCTTTTTTTCTTGAGGCTATAGCTTTGCTAATCAAATGTGCAATGTAAAATGCCTTTTTCACTACAGTGGACACATGGTGGTCAAAGTTTAGATCACAGTTTACTTGTGGGCTCAAATCCCTCACTAAAGCATTCATACTTAAGGTATTGTTAATACATTTTGTAGTTAGTAGAGACATTGCTTTTACCGAAGGGGATGATGATGCATTATTTTGCATTTAGTTTGAGTTCATGGCCCTGGCATCAATTTTTTGTCTGTGTAAGCCATTTTTGGAGTACACTGACATCATCTGTGGAGTCAACAACCACGCCAAGTTTGCAGTCATCAGCAGACTTGGTCAGTCACAGCCCCTTTGTTTTAGCCTGAACTTCCGAGAAGTAAATGCCAAACAAAAGGGGGCCTAGTACTGACCCTTGTGGAATCACACTGGTGACAGGTCTGTTGCTTGAGGTGGAGTAACCCATTTCGCATGTTTACAGTTAGTGAGCCAATTTGTGGCCCACCTAACAACAAAGGGGTAAACATTTAGGTGGGAATGAGGGATTGTGAAAATGGCCTTCTCCAAGTCCAGATATACTCTGTGCACAGATTTGCTCTCATCTATGGCCTTAGTCACATGTTTGAAGAAGTCTACTAGGTTTAACAGGCATGATAGACCATTTACAAAGCTGAACTGGATTAGATCAAGGGTTTGGAGGTCACCTATATCTTTATTTATGAGGTCCATGATGATACGTTCCATGGTCTTGCAGATAAGGCTAGTCAGGCTTATGGGTCTATAATTCCCCAGATCTGTTGCTAAGCCACCCTTGTGGAGGGAGATAATGGTCACAGTTTTCCATTCAGCTAGGACAAATGCTGTATTCAGGCTGTGGTTAAATAGCTTGTCTAAGTGGGTTGCTAATTCCTGTTTTAGTTTATTTAGAATGCATCCTGGGATGCCATCAGGAACCACAGAGGCTGTGTTTTTTGCCTTAGACAGAGTTTTGATGACCTGTTCTTTAGATATATAGGGAGGGTAGCTGTTGAACGTATGGTTTGTGATATGTTTGGAGGGGATAAAGAGGAAAAATTTTTCGCCAAACTTGTCTGCTAGTGGGTTAGCAATTTCTTCAAGATCAGTGTGTGATATCATTTGTCACTAGTTCAGCAAACATCTGGGGTCTACCTTTTAGGCAACAAATGTAGCTGAAGACAGCCTTATGGTTATACTTAGCTGTGCTTGCTAAATTATTTCTTGAAGTTGCCCTTAGAAGATTTTATAAGTTGCCTTATTTGTTTATTTAGGATTAGGAGGGTACTTTGCTGGGACCTCCCTTTAGTATTCTTAGACAACAGCTTCTTACACTTGTTGTACAGTTTATTTACAGTATGTGAGATGTCAATCAGGGTGCCTTGTTTTTTCTTGAGACTCTTACTTTGGTCCTATCTGGAATAGCTGAGTCGATACATTTGTATAAGTGCTGGTACAGGGCATTAGATTATACTTTAGTATAGTTGCCAAGACCATCTGTGGGGTCTAGGGCTTGGAAATCATTTATGCCAACCCCTAGGAGGGTATAGTTGGCTTTGCTGACGTTTTTTTAATATGACTTCACCTCTGGTGTGTTGTGGAGTGATCGTTACTTTAAAAGTGACTGACTTGATCAGATTTTACTAATGAGGGTCCTACACTTATGGGTCCGCAACAATCTCTCATGTTAGTCAGAACCAGGTCGAGTATATTTGATCCCCTTGTCAGATTCTTTACAATTTGTTCCAGGGCATTTGAGTTAACAGAGTCAAGGACTTTTGTGCAAGTAAGTTGGGGCTCTTATAGGTTTCCCAGTTGATAAGAGTGTTAGGTTGTATTTTGATTGAAGCAAGTAAAGTCAGATATGCTGCATGAGCATCTTGATTCATGTAGGGGGAGCTGTAAATAGCAATGAGTTGCAGGGTGTCTTACCCACAGTAATCTCAACTTGAAGTAGCTCCATAGAGTTATTTTGTCTAACCAGTCTGGAGGAGTATTTATCTTTAATGTAGATAGATACTCCACCACTTTGGTTTTCACATTTTCATTTTGCATTCAAAAGGTGTGGAAGGCATTTCAGCCTTGCAAGGCCAGGTTACTCTTTGTAGCGTTGAACCAGGTTTCTTTGACTGCACAAATGTTTACATCATCCAAGGAAAGGAATACTTCCAGAGAGTGCAGCTTGTTTGCACTGAATATTTTCACATCGGACGTTTTGTTTTTCAGGCCTTGCCTAAAATGGCAGTATGGGGGAGGCAAGAGCCTTATCCAGCAGCTGAAAGCCCAGAGGTGCCAGGTGCAGACCATCTCTGACAATGCAGTGAGGTCTATCAACCATGTCATCCCAAGCTGACAGAAACTGGATCCCCCTTGAATGACATCAGAAACTAAGCCAGTTATTACAGTCAATCATTTTTTGTTTATATTGTGACATCATTCTCAGTGAGGGTAAAATGCTGCTCAAGGCTAGGTACATAACTATTATGGACCCTGTTATATATGAAGGTAAAATGATGGATTTATTACTTGATGAGAGTAAATATACTACGGTATTGATAAATGAGATACAGATTGAGTATAAGAAAATATATTTAGCCCTTAATGATTTAGTGCTTGAAGGGTTTTTTGATACAGAAACCTTCGTACTTTTACATAATAAAGATCTTAGGGTCCCATCTATATTTGGGATCCCAAAGATCCATAAGGACATAGATAACCCACCACTTAGGCCAGTCATGTCTGCCAGTCAATCATTATGACCCCTATAGCTAAATATGTGGATTTTACACTAAGAATACAAACAAAACACACCAACCAGTAAACAACAAAGAATCACCACAAAGCTGGACACACACCAATGTATTTCAGTTAGCACTTTCATCTTGACAATGCAAAAAACTTCATCAGAATAAAACATAATTTGAGCAGCCACCTTATATACCATTCAAAACACCTGATTGGACAACTACAAACTTTCATTCCACATTTAAAGATATAGTACAGTAAAACCCTGCATGAGATTATCTATACAGAAAGTTAAAAATACATAATATATAAACAAATATACATTTTTTTTTGCTTTTCTGTATGGTTTTGTACAAAATAGCATGCTAAAAATTAAGGAATGTATTCAACTAGAAAAACATTTTCTAAAATATATGCTGTATGTTACCACATAAGAAACTGCAATGGTTTAATTTTCAGAATTGGCTTTTAGTTTTAACACACTCTGAATGGAACATTGGTTATTCATTCAAGGAGGGGTAACTGCATTTAGTTTAAGCTGCCATTGCAGTTCCCTGAACTCCAAAAATTCATTATATGACCCCCCCCCGTCCTAAATCTAAGTGGTCAGTATTAAAAATAATTTTCAAGACCTCTGCTTCTGAAAGTCTATTTAACTCACCAGTGTCCTGTATCTCTCCAGAAAGTGTGTTCAATATTTCCTTCTCCCCTCCTTGTTCCACTCTGATTCACATATTGACCCCTGTAATAAGTGTCCTGTCTGTAACATTTCAGAAAACCCTCCCTCTGGTTCCTCAGTCTCTAGGACCTCCTCAGAGGAGAACATGTTTATAGTATTAGAAAGATGGACAGGAACAATGCTCTGACAAAACATGTGATTATTTTTCCACAACATACTTTCAAATTCATGGTGATTGACCATGCTGTGTTAAAACAATTGCATCATTAAATTCAGGCTTCTGCTGTGGCATTTGCAAATAATGTAGTGATCTCTAGAGTGTGAAACTACATAAGTTCACAGTGGCAAATGTGTGTGTGTGTGTGTGTGTGCGTGCATGTCTGTGTGTGTGTGTGTGTGTGTGTGTGTGTGTGTGTGTGCGCGTGCCTGTGTGTGTGTGTGAGTGTCCGCGTATGAAACTCAGATTTCTCCTATTGCTCTAAACAGTGAAGTCTACAATGTGTAACTAGTTAGGTCAGTGGATTAAATACAGCACTAACTACAATGTCTGGGTAGAGCTCATAATACATTGTAATGCTTTCACTCACACTTATAATGTTTGAGTTTTAGCCAGAGCTGTGTTTCTACAATGAAGTGATGATGTCACCCCTGTATGTCTCACTTGTAGGCAGACTTCTACTGTGATATATGTGTTTAATACAATGATCTGTAGATTATGTGACAAGATAGCTAGGATGCTTAAATCTCAAGGTGATGAACTTCGCTCTGTGGGGCTTCCAAAATACCTATAATCAATTCACTTCCACATGAGGAAATCTTTGGACAGGTAGCTGAGTCCCCCTTCCTCTATCCCATGCTTATAGCAACATCCTCTCTGCAACATACTGATGAGATCATGCTTTATAAAGAGCACTCTTAAAATTTAAAAGCCCAGCTTCTCCTGTGGCTTTTGCTTTTCTTACACCATTCTTTAGAATGTGTAATGAGATAGGTAGGTGGTTAGACTACAGCAGTGATTACCTTCTAAGAGTGGTGTCTGTCTGTAAATGGATTCAGGATTGGCTTATACACATTTGTAGTGCCAATGCTTACAACCTTAATGGCTGTAAAAGTCATTTTAACACACACATCTCCTTTGCAATACACTGCCGATGTCATCCCATCATAGATGCTGTATGCCTCACCTGTACTCAGAATTCTCCTGTGGCACTGGCTGCTGATCCTGTGCTCTATAGATTGTGTAATGAGATAGGTAGGTGGTTCAAATCCATTGTTGCTTAAATAGTGTGACTGTGATTACTGTCATATTGAGTTGGCTAACTCACAACCACCATTATGTGCACTTCAGTAATGAAACTTATTTTTAATGGCACAGGGTTATACTATCAAGTTCTAGCATCCCTGGGGAAAATACCTTTTTGAAAACACAGGGATTACATAATGCTTACATAACTGCAGTATTTCACAGCTGAAGTGCCACTTTTCCTATAGTGTGGGACTTTGCTTTCTATATAGTGTTACCTACCTAGGTTGGAGGTTTGTGTACAGCTGTGTGTGTCTTTCACTCTCATACTGTGTAGACTACTATTCAAATAAATTATGTGCAGCTGTACATTGTCACTGAGTCCATCAACCACTTTTAGCATAAAAATCCAGCTAATAAACAATGGTGATGTCATCCATTCAAATATGCACTGTCACATTTGTGCAGAAATATGTCATATGGCACTTGCGGTTTAGGCCCTAATCCCAAGCATCTGATCTTAGATTGTTAGTTCAAATGCAGCTATTACTGCTCCCTTTACATTGCATCAGTCTTATTGTGACTGTACATGTCGCTAACACTTTAAACACTTCTGCTTAGATATTAATTCCTCTTACAAAAAGCTAAGCAAATTTCTCATGTAGCAATGTTTTTATTCAGAGTAATGATGACATGATTACATTTTCCTTACATAACATTTGTAAGAAGTGTTCACCTCTGGCATGAGGAAATGAGATAATATCCTGTATGTTGTAGCCTTACAATAACAATTACAGGCACACATATCCCTTGCAATAACACAATGTAATGCCTTGAAATGCAGACACATCCCACAAATTGCTGTGCTACTTCTACCATGGCGCATTCATTCTCTACAATATCAGGTACTTTCTGTAGTGAAATCCTTAGGTGTTCAAATCCACATTCAGTGATTGTTAACATTGGGTAGCCTTGCACTTTAATGCAGAAATGCCGTCCACCACAGTTATAGCATGCTCATTTATAGTGGTAGAGTCCACCCCGATCTGCCTTATCTCAAAGAGATTGTTTGTAGCACAATCATATGACTTAACATAGGTGGAGTGTCACACTAGTGTTAAGACTTCCACTGTGGTGCTTATGTTTCATCCACATCATTAGCCAGTAGACTTACATAGCTTCCTGTTCAATTCCAAAAAGGGGCAGCATAATAATAATCTACTGACATTACACAAACAATATTGTGTCTATTTATTTATTTAACAATTGTTTATTGGGAAAGTCTGACTTGGTTCAAAGCCAATTTTCTGTGGAGGCCTGGGAGAAATGGTCCAGACACATATCTTTGTAACCATTGTAAACATTGTATTCATATCCATTTTATGTTGTACATTAATATATCATCACAGGTTGTGACCGCATCGCAGTGAAATGGTTACTTGGGGCATGTCATGCTGTGAGTGCTGTGGCATGTCCATTTAGTACTGGCTTGTATAGCAAACCTACACAGATAGACTGTGGTTCAGTTCTGGGACAGTGTGTGTACTACATGATGGAAAAAGATTCCTTGTCAAAGAAGCATTGATATTGTACTCCTCACTGTTGTGTGGACAGTAACATGCATAGCTCCTTTTCAGAATTCTGACAAAATCAGATTGCTGAAATTATATTCATAAGTCCTTTCTTACTCCACACATTGATTTAAATTATTTCTGATAGTTTCCATTGCTACCTCATGTAACACATACTGTCATTGTAGAGGGCAGTAGGCAGCCTAGTGTCATAGCAGGGTTTAAATCTGTCAGACAGCAATAGCTTGTACAAAGAAATTAGTTATGGCACAGTCAGTGTGCCCCTTTTTTTCAGGTCGTGTCCTACAAGGTAGGTCAGGCATACTCCTTATTATAGGTGATGTAAGCCCTTCAAGGGTGTTCTTCATGACACAACCGATATGCAAATTTCTGTGGCATCCATGATTGATATGCAGCTCTCTGATATCTGTCTTGGAATGTGTCTGAAAATGACAAGATGCTAATGTTTATTATGTCATTAGTTGCTCACACACATAACTTATTTTTAAAAATAATTATTCTCTGTATTGCATGTCTTCATATAAACATTTCTTTATTATTACAATTTTTCCTCATACTATGCAGCTTTATGGAAGAGTGGTTACATAAAATGTTCCTTAGAGCATGTTGACAGACCTTCAGAAAGTGTTTTGGGCTTCTGTTATGACACTTTATTGTGTGTTGGTGCTCTTGGTTTCTTGTTATGTTACTGTTTCCTGTAATTATTTGTCACGTGTGTATGTTGAATGAATTATATTAACATTTAGCATTTACATGACTATACAACACATTTATCTATTACATGTTTATAGCTAATAAACCCCTTTCCTAAGGGTGCAATAACAGTTATTTGCAAAAACATGTCCCTTTCTGATGTGCATGTCATGACAGCTGTAAGGTTCATTTCTTCTTCTGTATACGTGCCAAAGTGGACCATATAGCAGTGGTGTCAGATAACATATATAAATCCTCTGTATATACATTTCATAAGCAATAACCGTAGTATATGCATTTATCCCACAAGGTATCAACTGTCCTTGCTAAGTGTTTTCTCAACTTACATTTTATTAATATAAAAACAAAGAAGGCAATGGCAAGAACGGTGAACTGCTGAAACTGCAGTTAACAAAATCTGCACACAGTTGCAGAAAAAAAATCCGATATCACTTTATTAAATGAAAAATAATAAAAATGATAAAAACTTACATAACCACTTTTGTCTCTTACTTTATGAAACTTAAGATGTAATTAATTTTTTTTTGTTCTAGGGTTAAATAGGGTTAAATACATCACTTCCTGAATCAAACATGAATAATCAGTGGCGGCTGGTGACTTCAAATCAAAGGGGGGCTGCAGGGGACAGCTGAATGGGTGGGGCCAATGGGGAGGGATGTGACCAACCAGAATGGGGAGGAGCTATACACAAAACCACAAAAACTGGAACTTTAATTAAATACGCTGCCCTGGGTGCCAAACTGTCATTATGAGAGTCCAATCAAGACAAAATGAAGTGTAGAAGAAAAAAAATATTTCAATGCATTGGCTGCAAGACAGCTTACTTAATATCTAGATGGAAACAAAAAGGTTGCAAGGCAGAAAAAAATAAATTACTTTTTAAATACATTACTGAAATGTCAGTCAAAGTCAAGTATAAGAAAAACAAGCAACACTCACCTCAAACCACTTCTCCTTGAACTGCAGTTCTAATTATAATTTATATTCAGCTTTATAAAAGTACCAAATAACATGCAGAAAGTAGCAATCTCTGTGATACCGCCACTTGTAAAAATGTTTCTTATCCAAAAAAGACATGCTGCCTGACAACAACTATCTGCTTGCTTCATGGGGAAAACATGATCAAAGTAAAAAATGAACAGCAAACAAGAAACAAGCTCAAGATAAATTGCTTAAAGGATTACTGCACAGGTTATGGACCACAACATGATAGACTGGCATTCTGTTTGGTTTACAGGTAAAGTCTGCAAAGATGACGGCAAGTCTCCAACAAAGGTAATGAGCTTCTTAAAATACTGTAATCCTGTCCTTTATTACAAATACTGTCGTATGCATTTCAATACCCAAGGCTTATACGTTATCTAGTTATGTAAGTATTCTCTGCATGGCAGCAACAAAAAGGCTTTCAGTGTTCATAATTCTTTAACAGTATGCTTATTAAAGCTTACTTGCATCTTACAATCTCAGTCAAGCTTACCTGATGGTCATGAAAGCATTGCTACTTAAACACAGAGCAACAGGCACTTTCTGAATAATAAGCATAAATCAACAGTATAAAAATATGACAGAAAACCAGAACATTCCACAAAATCAAGCAAGGTCAGATGAAAAGCCATTGCAGTACTTGTATACTTTGGATGGCAGGATACTCTGCACACTTACACTGCACAATTTGAAATGTTTCTGGCTGACTATGATGGCCCTGACACATTTGTCATATAGCTGGCTGACTGTGATGGCCCTGACACATCTGTCATACCTCATAACCTCAAAGCAAGAAATATGGACCAAGTCATACATAGAAGTGGGACAACGGCCCCAAAATAAGGACAATATTTAAATATTGCTCCTATAAAATGTCTAATAGAATAGTAGGTCTTGTATTAGTATGAATTTTCTGAAGGTTATGAAGTCTGAAACTCAATGTCTGTCATTATTTAGTGACTTGATTCCTAGATGATTTGCCAGAAAACCACAAGTTTTATGAGAAATAAACCAAAAATAAGTAGCAAAAATCTATTAATTCTGTAAAATTCTGGACAACTGAAAGGTATAGTTCAACAGGAGCTGTCTTTGAGTTTGCCGCCCTTCCCCCTTACAAAATCATGTTCAAATGGAGCCTCCCCCCCTGCAGCCATTCTAATGTTCCATTACTTGGCTATTTCATCACCCTATTTACCATAAACACTGTAATGTACATAGTGCTTTACTTCTACGATGATTTGGATTTTGTTTGAAAGTTTTATTTTGCATTTTGCAGCACAAACACTAAGACATCTGCTATACAATGCAATGCAATCTCACAATGAAAACAGACTTAGCATTAAAACTTCTCTGCCCTTGAAACTCACATTCATTGAAACAGCATTGAAATCCACATTCAAAGAAAATACATCTGGCTAGTATAAAGATTAACTTTGGTCTGTTTTCAAATGATAGGCCCCTTGCACACAAGACATACATGTGTTGTGTGATACACCTTCCTGATTGTATTAAATTATATTCCTTGTATAATACATTACAGTTGTTAGAGGGTGTTTTAAATTTATTGTTTTGAACATTTTTTCCAGTAAACAATGAAACAAAATGCATGCACCAATAATGACAAAACTGCCCAACTGAGTCCACCAGTATCAGTAAATATGCACAATCTCTGCAGAAGTAAATGTCCTCTATAACATTCCACATTAAAGAGATCTGTAACTAATGAAGAGGTTGCTGCTAGCAAACAACTTTATATTTAATTGTTTCATCTACAAATAAATTGCCTGCATTTTCGTGGGAGTAGAACCCACAGACTTCTGCATCAAAAGCAAATACACTACCTTTTGTGCTATTAACAATGGAAGCACACTTAGCATAAGCAGCATTAAACTTTTCTTCCCTTGCAGCTCTCAGCTCCTTCTAAAATCTACTTGACTCTCAACTGTATCTCTCAACTTCGCAGCACAAGAAATATGGAAAAAGCCAACATTTACTGGGGCAGGACAAAAGCCCAAAAACCAGGGACACATTTTAAACATTGCTTGTATAATCTTGGAAAGTTGCTAATATAAAATGTTGTGTTACCACCATACATTTCACTGTCATGCCTTGAACCCAGGACTTTGTGCAAAACAGTCAGATCAACATACCGTTATGCCAAATCAGCTGTTTTATGAAAGAGAGGAAGATTGAAACTTAAATGGCTACCATTTAGTGAATTAACTTCTCACCATAGCTGTCAACCTCTTAGCACAAAACACCTGGACAAAGCCAGCAATTGGGGAATACAGTCCCAAAAATAGGGACAAATTTCAAATATTCATCTTATAAACTTAGAAAATTGCTAGAATAAAAGGTTTTGTGTTACTATGTACTTGCTGAAGAATATGAAGTCTGAAATTCAAATGCCTGTCAATTTTATTTAACATTTGTTAACTAGGAAAGACTGTCTTGGAACAAAAGCCAATTTTCACAGAGGGCCTGGAAGAAATACTGTAGACATGTCTTTGTTACATGGGAGGATATCACAGCAAACCCACACACAAACACTGGGAGGACATGCAGACTCCACACACAGAAGGCACCCCAACCAAGAATCAAACCAGAGCACCTCTACCTGTGAGGTAACAATGCTACCAGTGCACCATCAACTATTGAAGGAATTGCAGACTCAGAAACCACAGACTCTATGATGAACAGAACAGAACAAAATATGAGGCAAAAATCTGAAAAAGTTGCACAGATGGTGGCTAGGGAATTCAGGCTCTTGTTACCTAAACACAGGGTTCAAGCCTGAGATATTCTCTAACCACCATCAGTGGGTTCTCTCTATAGCCACCAGTATACCTCCACTGTGGCATTACACACACATACACCCTACCTTCGTCTGTTGTGCAAATACAGTCCAAACTAACAGTTTTCTCGCCCTCACTCCCTCTGCAATTAAACTCCAAAAGCTGCACTGCACAATAAAATTAAAATCCAAAGCTGCATCCAGATGGTTTGGTCGGCTCTGCAAATAGTTGCTGCTAGGCTCTGCAAAACAATGCTGGAACTGCAAAATCCATCGTTTGCGCACTTTCTGTTTGTGAATGTTCCATTCCAAGACTGCTGACCTTGCAGTCTGATCCTCTTCCAGTCTATGCAGTTAGCACTGCATAGACTTCTGGGGCATCAGCAGTCTGCTGCCTTCTTCCTGAATCCAGACTGGTAAGGTAGCAGTCCGGATTCACTTTCTATGTGAAGTTATTGGAAGTTATTGGATTGTACCATTGTGGTACACAGCTGGGAGGGGGGGTGCTGCAGTCCTGCAATTTGATATCATGAGCCGCCACTGTGAATAATTAATAAAAACACTCCTGGAGTACAACCAATCAAAACCACATAGGAACAACATCTATCCCCCATGGATCGCTCATTATTCATAAAACATTTAATACATAAAAACATATATGTGTATAGATAGATAGATAGATAGATAGATAGATAGATAGATAGATAGATAGAGATATATATGTATATATCAACTGATTTAAAAAAGTATATACATTAAAATATTATTAAATTTACCTTTCAAGAGCTTTTAATTTAAAAACACTAGAGATCCTTATATGGTCATTTGACCCAGGCCAGAAACAATGTCCACACTCCTCCTCTTTTATTGATAAAGATAGATTCCAGTACAATAAACCAGAAAAAAATGTTTGGGTTGTCCCATGACATGTCTAGCTAATGCATTCATAACATTTTTCTGTTTTATGTCCCTCAAATGTTCACAAATATGATTGTGCACATTTCTATCAGTTTTACCCATGTAAAAGCAAGAATATAGGGAACATAAAGCACAGCATACTACACAACCAGTATTGCAAGTGCATTCATCTCTCAGATTTAGTTTTACTTTGTTAATAATTAAATCACCAGTTTCCCGAATATATTTCCAATAACCACAAGAGGTACATGTCCTCATTGCACCCTCAATACAAGACGTTTTCTTCCACAAAATTCCTAATATTCATTTCCATATTCAAAATTCCCCAATGTTTTTATTAAGATGTTCTTAACACAAGTATCATCACAATAAGTTGTGCTAAAAGCACTTTTAAAGTTTCTCTCCCCTTCATCTTCATTAAGAATATTGTTCTCATACACTGCTTCCTTTACAGGTTCAAGCAGCTCTCATCCTCATTAATTAGAATAATTGTTGTTCTTTGGGTATTCGCACATCTAAGGGATCTCTCATTATTTAAAACTGGCTTCAAATATTCCCTCTCACATTTACTTATGACTTCTATCATAACTTAATTTACCAAATCAAAAGGGTAACCTCCTTTCAGAAACATACTTTTTAACAAATCACATTCATTTAAAAATTATTCTTCGGTGCTCACTATCCCTGCCTCCCTTACAAATTGTCCCTTTGTGATGGTTTTCTTTTGTTTAAAGGGGTAGGCACTGGTAAAATGTAAAAAGCTATTTGAATATGTTTTTTTCCTATATATCCCAGAAACAAAACCTGTGTCCTTATTTCTTTCGAGGACATTAAGGTAAGAAATTTGAGTGGCAGTAACAGTGTAAGTCAAACATATAAATGAAGCTGCACTATTAATACATCCAATAAAATTATGTATGCCATCCCTGTTCCCCTTCCAAAGAACAAATATCATCTAAAAATGAACATAAAAGCTACAATTATTACAATATGGTGAATTTACCAAATGCTTCCTTTCCCATTGGAGCATAACAATGCTGTCATACAGTCTTTTGTAGAAAGTAATCACCTTCAAACGTAATATAGTTGTTCCTTAATACTATATGCAACAGTAGCTCAAACATATTTATTTGTGCCTTTGGCATATGCTTTTCTAAAATATATTCACAAAACTACTCTACCCTTCTTATAAAGAGTTAGGCAATGCTGTTCAATCTGAGGAGAGTTTGATACAAAGTAGTACAGTTTATTAGAAATTGATAAGTCACTTTATTAATGAATTTATCCCCCAAAATGTCATGTCACAATATATAGCTGTGGGTTATAAAATGAAGTTTGCCAACAGGCTGGTAATTACTTCTATGCATTGGCAGTGAACAGATGAAAAGACCTTGCAATAAAAAGAGTTCCTGAGTAACTCTATTGCTACACAGTCTGGACAGCAAAATTCTACTTGCTGTCTAGCCTTTAAATAGGTTTATTAAAAACAAACCTAAGAACACACAGGGCAGATTATTCATGGTATCACTACAACTGCTTTAATGTTTGCAGATGATTGCATAATTCTTATGCATGATCCATCGAATGATATCCCAAAGGTACACCAGCTATTAGAGAAATTTGGGGTTTGTTGGGCTTGAAGATAAACTCATCTAAATCTTAATTTTTTCCCATGAACCAAGCAGCTAAATCCTCAGTAAACAGCAAAATCATTATATCCTTTAGATTGTCTAAAGTTTTTCCCAATCCCTTGGGTATTAAACTTCATACTGACACAGAGGAAATTATTAAAATTAACCACAGGGATATATGGCATGAACTGTTTATCTGGGCTAACTCATGGCACTGCCTGCACCTCTGATTAGTGGGTTGATTTGCAGTGGTTGAGGGGATGATCCCACCCTCATTATTGTCCATATTTCATCACATTTCTGCTCTCGTGTCTCACTCTAGACCAAAGAAGTTGAATAAGTAAACTACAGACAGAGTATATGCTGCTGTTCAAAACTCTCCTACCTGTATCTCAGGATTTAGGATTCATAACAATAATGCAAATAGTAAAGCTTTCCTATTGTTCCATCTTTTCACATTATGATGCCCTACTGTATTCAGCTGAAATAGAAGCCAGTATCATTAATAATATTTCCCCATGGGGGTTAAGTTGGTACCCAAGGTCTCTGTCTACACACTTAAAGACTTGGCATTCTATTTCTCTGATTCACTTGTCTTTTAAGAATCTCTGCAGTTATATACATTGGTCTAAGGTCTGGGAGTTAGCCATCCCTTTATGGCATAACCCTCATTTTATTTTTGATGGCTCACCATTTTTTGAGAGATCTTGGGATAATAAGGGTATTAGATGGCTCTCAGATCTGACTGTGAAAGTTGATGAGATATATACTTCAGCTAATTTTTGACACTTTAAAATAATATGGCATGTGCACAATTCAGATTTTTTGGAAATATTGTAGGCTTTGATAACGTGATTTCTAGATCTCCCTTTAACTCTCATATCTTTGGAGTCTCTCTTCCCTTTCATGAGGTAGATGCCATATCTACAAGCTCTAGGTCTCTCAACAAAGCATCTTGCCTATACATTTTATTACACTTAGCCTCTAAAAGGCAGTGCTAGATTCTTTAATGTCTTGGCTCTCTTTCATGAATTGAGTCCTCCTGAGGCAACTTTGAAGGCCCTACTGCAGATGATCCGGCATCTTAGAGCTTCTCTCTATGCTTTTGAAAAATCAGTATAGTTTATATAATGCATTTTGGACACTGGTTATTACTGTAAGCAAGGATTTAGCATATATTGCTTGCCATGCATTCTCTAAGGTCAACTCAGATTTTGTTCATAAGTTTTGGGATTGTCATCTGGTTTATAATTTGTTGAAAAGGCTTTCAACATGGTTGAATTTTTTTTTTTTTTTTAGTAAGCAGCTGTGTTGTTCTAAGGCCCTCTTATGAGTGCACTTAAACTTGGAAACCATCTTTGATCACTCCAAGTGTTAGCAGTGAATAGGGCATATTTAGTTTCATAATGGAATTCTCCTGCCACTCTGACAATAGGTTGACTTTCTTGGTTTCTAAACAAAGTGACATGTTTTACTAGAGAAACCTCCAGATCATCCAATATTTCCATTAATATAGGCTCAGTTCTTTACTTTTTGTCTAGCATGCCTAGCAACTCAAATACTGCTTCCTGAGTTTTTATGTTATTGCTATTTGTTTTTGTTTTCAACTCTTAAAGATATGTCACATTATATATTACATATTATTTTATTGATATGCTCAGCCACTCTTCTTGTTTTCCTCATGTTTATTTCCTCATTCCCATTTTCTCTAGATTTTTATTTTCTTCTCTGCCCCTGTCTTACTTTTTGTTTACCAATTGTATATTTAGTTAGTTAACATTTATATAATTGTGTTGAACTTATTTCATTGTTTAATGTATGGTATTTAACACATACATGCAGGGAATGCTAGTATTAACTGACTTATTTCAGGTCTTTACCCATTGTTTATTAATATAAAATTATCTGTGATTGGTTGGTGTCTGTTGAGCACTGATTTCGTAATAGTAATATGTGCTTACATTTTCCTTACATAACATTTGGAGCAAATGTTCTCCTCTGGCATGAGGAAATGGGACGATATTCTGTATGCTGTTGCCTTATGTTAATAATTACATGCACACTGTCAGGAGAGTAGAACGCCAACAGGAACCCTGTGTGACTGAATTATTTTATATAAGAAATACTGTTACACAGATTCCATGACAGAAGGATTACTTATTAACTCATTCACCCCAGTAAAGCTCTGGAGGTTTGTATTCTTAACTCCCAATGATTGCTTCCTGAGTTTTCGATAAAATCAAATTATAGATAAACAATTAAAACAAATGTTAATATCTCTGGAATCATAAGGGTTACTAAAGAAATGTAAACCCCAAACAGTGCAGCACAAATACACCTCTTCAGTGGTAGTAGTCATTAGATTCTAAGTTTTAAGACTGGATTTTATGTCACAATAAACACAGTAAATATTAATTGTATAATATTTTGTAACCCAATTACAGTATCTCAGTAAGTACTCAAGCTACATCCATACTCTCAGCAGCATTTTGTTCATCCATCTGTGAGTTTTCATATGAGGCTAAGCATTAAAGCCTATGCTGTTTGGTTGAGACATTAAGAAAAATGTGAAACGTGACAATATAAATAAATAATGTGTTAAGATCTCTTAAGCTGCACTAGGCAGAGGTTAAATATCAGTGCAGTTGTATTGTTCCACATGTTAATCTTTACAACAGAATGTGTGTAGCATATCTGTGAAATTATTAATGCAAATATGAACAAGCTATATTAGATGCCTGGAGGCATAGGTTCATAGGTTCATAGGTTCATAGGTTCATACTAGGCTATCTGCCCTAGGGCATTTATAAGCCTAGCCAGAATGTGTTTGGCTTTTGCCACCCATTTTAAATGAATTTTGCTATGCCCATTTTCGAGGTTAGTATACTCTGCCTCTGTCTAACAGTGACACAGAAGTGATACCCGGGGTAAACCTACAATCTCCCATCCACTCATCAAGATTCCTCTTGAAGAGAGTTAATGAGGGACTCTGCCTAACCTGGACTGGGATTTTATTCCAGAGTGAAGGGAGCCTCTGGGTTATGAATCTGTCCCTCCAGCATGTCCTATTTATTTCAGTGCTGAGGTTCAAATCTCTCGAGCGCGAAGCTCGATGGGATTTGGATTTTCTGAGGTGCAGCATGTCCATTAATTCCGGGTTGGACATGGCTTTATACGTCAGGCACAGATCGCCTCTGAGCAGGCGGTATGCCACTGAGTAGAGCTGGAGTTTCTTTAACCGGGCAGCATATGGCATCTGTTTGAGCCCTTTGATCCTCTTGGTGAGGTACTTTTGGGGTCCTTCCAATTGCTGCAGGTGTCTGGTAAGGTACATCCCAAAAGGGGCATTGTACTCAATTATGGGCCTGATGAGGCATCAGTAAAAAGGCATGATGACCTCTCCTGATCTAGATGTGAATCCCTTCATGATTAGGTGGGCTATAAAAAATGTTTTTCTAACCACTTTGGCCACGTGGTTGTCAAATGAGAGATTGCTATCAACTTGGGTCCCCAGGTCCCTAATTACTTCTTCCGTACTTAATGGATTACCACCTATGTGCTAATTTGTGGGCACTTTGTTTTTGCCAAAGGGGATGACTATACACTTTTTGGCGTTTAGCTTGAGGCCATGGCTCTGGCACCAGTTGTCTGTTTCTATGAGGCCCTTTTGTAGGATGCTTGTGTCAGCTGGAGAGTCGATTATGGTGCCTAGTTTGCAGTCATCTGTGAACTTGGTCAGCCACAGTCCTTCCGTGTTAGCCTGTACCTCCGAGAAATATATACCGAACAAGAGAGGTCCCAGGACTGAGCCTTGTGGGATGCCACTTGTAACTGGTTTGGAGAGTGACATGGCTCCAGCAATTCTAACCATGTGGGTTCTGTCCTTGAGCCTGGTTGCCACCCATCTAGTGACATAGGGGTTTATATTTAAGCTGGTGAACTTATCTATAATGTCCGAGTGGGGTATTGTATCGAAGGCTTTTGCAAGGTCCAGGTAGGCTGTGTGGACCACCTTCCCCTCGTCAATGGCCTTGGTGACTGTTTCAAAGAAATCGACCAGGTTTAAGAGGCAGGATCTGCCCTTAACAAAGCCAAACTGGGTAGGATTCAGTGTCTGTAGGTCCCCAATATCTTTATTTATGAGGTCCATGATGATCCTTTCCTCTCCATACTTCCTTTGCAGACCAAGCTAGTCAGGCTTATGGGGCGATAGTTACCAGGATCCGTTGAGGCACCACTTTTATGGAGAGGGACCACTGTTGCTGTACACCACTCTTTGGGTACATATCCTGTAGTAAGGCTGAGATTGAACAGTAGTTTTATGTTTGGGTTTAGTTCTTCTTGGAGTTCATGTAGGACGCAGCCCGGGACACCGTCTGGTCCCATTGATGCTGTGTTTTTTGCTTTGGAGAGGGCGGCTCTTACCTGAGCATCTGAGATGTCAGGGGGGCAGCACTCTGTGGGATAGATATTTGCCCTTTTGGTGGGGAAGGGGGGGGAGTTTGCGCTGAACCTGTCAGCTAGGATGTTGGCAATGTCTGTGGGTTCGGTGTATTTTTGTCATTTTGGACTAATTCTGAGCATATCTGGGAATTCCCACCCAGGTTCCTAACATAACTAAAGAAAGCCTTGTGATTATCCTTAGTGTCCTGTGCAATTTTTCTCTCGAAGCTGGCCTTAGACGATTTTATGAGTGCCTGTAGTTTTTTGCTAATACTGATCAGAGATGCCTTCCCTTTTTGGGATTTTGCTCTATCATGTAGTAGCTTCCTCCTTCTATTGTATAGTTTGTTTATGGCTGGGGTTCACCAGACAGGACGCCTAACCTTGGAGGACTGGGTCTTGGTTTTATTTGGGATTGCATGATCCATGCATTCCTGAAGGTGTTCATAGAATGCGTTTATAAAGGATTCTGCGGTCTGGGCCGTATTTTCCACAGGCCCGGGGGCTTTGAAGGATTTCACCTCGGTTTTGAAGAGTGTGAAATTTGCTTTAGAGAAGTTTTTCACTGTGGTTTTCCGGACAGGGGCTGAGGTCGGGATGTGAATATCTAGTGAGATTAGTTTATGGTCTGATCTTAACAGTGAGGGATACACTTCTGGTCTGGAGCATAGAGTCCCCATGTTGGTGATGATCAGGTCCAGTATGTTTTCCCCACTTGTGGGAGTGGCAACATGTTGTCCCATAGCATTTGAGTTTATAAATTCTAGGAATCTTTGGGCTAGGGTGTTGGAGCTAGAGTAATGCTCCCAGTCTATGTTAGGGTAGTTGAAGTCACCCAATATAATGGTGTTTGGAGAGACCTTCATATTTTCCAGTGTTCTCAGGAAGGCCGAGTGGGGTTCCTGGGTTTGGGAGGGTGGCCTGTAGCAGGCTATAAACTGGAAGGCAGTTTTACCCACTGTTAGTTGCACATAGTTTCTGATGCTTCATGCTGTGCCACCAACCTGGAGGTGTGGGTATCTTTGACGAATATTGATACTCCCCCTCCTTTTGTGGTTCGGTCCAAATTTTGGGGCCGAAAAACATGGTATGAGGTATAACCTGGTAGTTCTGGGGTGCTCTCAGGAGCCTTGAACCAGGTTTCTGTTACTGCACAGATATTGATGTTCTCCATGCTAAGGAGAGTTTCGAGTGCATGCATCTTGAGGTTTAGTCTTCTGGCGTTGAGTAGCAGTACTCTTAGTTTCTTATCCCTTGTGATACCTATGGAGGTGGATTTGTATTTTGAGCCTTGCCTAGAAAAGGCACTATGGGGGTGGCAAGACCCTTTGCCAATATCCAAAAGCCCAGGGGTGACAGGTGCAAGCTGTCTATAGCGAAGCATTGTGGCTTGTTGAGCATGTCATCCCAGGCAGACAGGCATTGGATCCCCTTTGAATGACACCAATACTTAAGCCAATTGTTGAAATTGATCATCTTGTCTTCATATTGTGGCATCATTCTTGGTGAGGGTAAGATGCTACTCAAGGTCAGAGTCATACCGGCCTGGGCTACATGCTCAGAGAGCTCCTCTATGTCTATTTTCATGTAGTCCAGGGAGGTACGTCTCAGGTCATTCACACCAGCATGGATGATGACTGAGTCATATTTGTACTTACCTTGGAGTGACCTGAGTGCTTGTGTTATGTGGTGGATCCTAGCACCTGACGTGCAGCTCGCCGTGACCTTCTCCTTGTTCAGCCTGGTGAGTGGGACGTCAGTGTGCCTGACGATAGAGTCACCTATTACAAGTGTATCATGTTTGAATGTTTTGTATGTTCTTGTGAACATGATTTTTATATATATTATAAAGAGAAGAAGCACAAGGGTGTATATGTCAATTTAAATATCAATCAAAAACATTGTCTGGATAGCCTTCGTAATAATGATGATATTACATTTAAACCTGCTGATAAAGGAGGAGGGGTGGTTGCCATGGACACCTCCCTTTATGTTGGGTTAATGCATGATATGTTGAATAATGATTCAGCTTATAAGATGATAGATAAATCGACAGTGGATTCTTTAGTAAGGGAGGTGCATGACACAGTTTATGATCTGTTGATGTGTCGTTGCATAGATAAGAGTTTATATGATTTTTTGTTGATAGATTCTCCTTTGATACCGATAATTAAGGGTCTCCCAAAAATACATAAAGGTCTGCACCCACCTCCTC
This sequence comes from Protopterus annectens, assembly GCF_019279795.1. Taxonomy (NCBI): domain Eukaryota; kingdom Metazoa; phylum Chordata; order Ceratodontiformes; family Protopteridae; genus Protopterus; species Protopterus annectens. The sequence goes on from NC_056735.1 coordinate 432,641,964, forward strand.
TACGCCCTATAGTCTCAGGTAGGCATTGGGTGACAGAAAATGCTTCGATTTTTGTACAGACTAAGTTAGGTCCTTTGGTTAAGTTGATACCTACGATTCTAAAGGATTCCTATGGACTATTACATGATTTAAAACAAGATTCCTTATGTAAAAACATACAGAAGAATACTCTAATGGTGACATTGGATATTAAGAATTTGTTTATAAGCATCCCGAATGATTTTGGCTTGGAGGCCATTAGGGAATGCTTGCATGTACATGGAACATTGGATAATACTGACCAGTTGCTAGTCTGTAGTCTGTTAGATATGGTGCTAAACAATAACATTTTCCTTTTTCGTGACCAGATTTATGCACAAACATGGGGAGTGGCCATGGGCACTCCCTGTGCGAATGCATATGCAAATTTAGTTATTTATCAATGGGAAAGGAGATTTATTTTTGATAATGAGAGGTTTGAGAATATAATTCTGTATAGGCATTTTGTGGACGACATCCTTTTGTTTTGGAATAATGATATAGATTCACTGCATGAGTTTGTTGCATATATGGAGTCTACAACCTCATTTCTAAAATTCACTTTTGAATATTCATTAAATCATGTAAATTTTCTGGATATTACTCTCACTAAAGATGATAATAATAAAATTACTACAACATTATATAGAAAGCCATGCTGGAGGAATGGAATTCTTCATTTCGATAGCATGCACCCTCGCTATATCTTTCGAAATGTAATAAAAGGGCAGGTAACAAGAATTTCCAGACTTTGTAGTAAGCAGGAGGATATACATACTCTGGTTGATTATCAAAAGAATTGTTTTATTAATAGAGGCTACCCTGGTGGTTTAGTGGAGGATTTAATTTCATCCACACTTGAGACCTCTGTGTATGCTAAAAAAGCGGGTTTTAGCCGTCATTTTAAGAGGAATGAAGTGAGCTTGCCTTTTAGTATTAAATATACGAATGACATACAACATATCATGGGCATTGTGCAAAACAATTGGAAAATTCTTCTTCTTGATTCAACCTTGTCACAGTTAGTGGGTGAAAGACCTGTTTTTAGATTTAATAACAGCTTGAACCTAAAGAGGTTACTTTGTAATGACAAAATGAATGTTCAGCAGTTGGACATTAGGTCATGTTATAAGAAGGGTACTTATTCGTGCACCAAATGTAGCATGTGTAGGTATATATCGAAGATTCAGATATTTGAAGTACCAGGTATAAATGCAACTTTTACACCCACGTTCTATGCTACATGTGATTCGAATAACATCATCTATTTAGCCACCTGTGATTCATGTGATGCATATTATGTAGGCATGACTTCGAGGAGGCTTAAAGATCGCATGTATAATCATGTCTATGATATAAGGAAGGGGAACACCAATAATGCATTGGCTAAGCATTGTCAGCAGTTCCCTCAGCATCTTTTTAAGTTTAGGGTTATTCAGATTGTACATAAAAATAAAAGAGAAGGGAATGTCATGGGGTCTCTTGAACTCCATGAACTGAGGTGGATCCTAAATCTTAGATCTCATGTTGAACCTGGTCTGAACTCAGCGGTTAGTATCCGACCAGCTTTGTTAGGAGATGGATGAACTCTCCACCTCGTCCATCTTTGCTTTGTTCTGTTTTGCTCTATTTTGTGTAGTCTTATTTTATTTTATTTTATTTTTATTTTATTTTGTTTTATTTTTCACATTTTATTTTAGATTTCATATTTTCATAGTATCTGCAACTTAATGAAAGCATTATACGAACAATGAATTGGTAGTATTAAGTATTAAATAAATATTGCACATAATATGTTAGTAACAGTAATGTGTATGAATTAATACCTATATATCTATTTATGTATTTATTTATTTGTTTTCTTGTTCTTATCTATATTGGTATAATGTTTTATGACTTAATATGAAATAGGTAGACTTTTGGAGATATGAAATTAATGTTAATACCTAGGCTGAGCCATATCATCTGAATACAATGCTTGCCTTTGCAATTGGAATATTTTTTTTTGCTGCCTTTGAAATAGGTATATATATAAAAAAGTCATGTATGCTTAAACGGCTTTGCTCACTCAAAACCTGATGTTATATTGGTGCTATCTTTTTAAATGGTTTAATTGATTATTTTAATTGATGGTTTAGATTGAATAATTGGGAGTGTGTTTTATACTTAAGCACTGAGTTTTAATTAATTAATGTAACCTGATGAAGCGCGCCATGGTGGTGCGTGAAAGCGCTTGTTTCTCTTGTTAAAATAAATTGTTTTTACTTATCGTGGTGGTTCCTTGCAGTTTTCTACACAAGTGTATCAGGTGTGTTGTTTAGTCTTAAGGGCTGTGACTGTTCGGCACACTGACTTTGTGAGCTATGTGTTGCACTTGTTTTGTTTTGGGGTAGTGGTTGCTTGGGTGTCTGCTTTGGAGGTCTCTGCTGCTTAGGCAGATTTTTATTTAGAGCCTCTGAGTATGTTTTTGTGTGTTTATGTATTTGGTTTGCTGTCGTGGTAGGTCTCTGTGAGACTGGAATTGTAGTGAGTGTGGTTTCCTTTTCCTCCTGACTGGTTACACCAGTACTGAGTTGAGAGAGCTTATCCTCCAGTTTGGCTATATGGTTTTATCTCTCACATGTGTTGGAAGTTGTTGGGAGGAGGAGAGGGTTGTCTGTGTATATGAGGCAGTTATAACATTGCTTCAGGATTCCCAGATTCACCAGCTGGACTGGGGAGGAGATTGACAACTGACCTTTGGACATGCTAGAATAGTATTGGGAATTCCTTTATAATTGAAAAAAAGGGCCAATGGGGAACAAAGTACTTAAGGGGAGTTTGTGAGGGTGTAGTACTTTTAATGTTTTAGTGCTGACTTATATAATTGCTTTAGTGAGCAAGTGCCAGGCTTTGGAGTGGGAATAGGGTGTTTATTATGAGAACTATATCAGTTGTAAGGGAAAAAGTGAAGAGCAGACTTTGTGGAGCCGAGAATGGTTTAAACCCAATGATGCTGCACTATGCGCAAAATCGCGCAAAGGCGTGCTAAAACAGGTTTTATACAGGGGGACTTGAAAGAGCTAGAAAAGGGCCCAAAACGGCCAATAGACTACCAGATTCATGTGCTGGGAACACTCCTCCAGGGATAGATAGGCTGCTCCAAGCTCCTCACTGCCACTGGTGAACAAAGAAGCCTCCCTTTATCCAAGAAAGGAAATGGGCAACACAGGAACTTTCCAAAAGTCCAGAATACAGCAAAGTCTGTATTTGGACTACTCTAGGTCAGCAAAGATGGGAAACAAGGATATATTTTTTTTCTTTTTTGCAATAAATAGCAGGAAAGTGCAATAAATATGTAACACAGGCTAGCGCTCTTGAGTGTGTAGCCTCAACAGGTAAATGCAACAAACAGGGCAAACTTTAAAAGTGCAGGTGCAAAAACAACTTTAAACAGTTTAAAACAGTTCAAGAAGCAGAGTTACTTGCAGTTTAGCTAGATCAGACAGTCGCCCAGGTAGTAGCAGGAAAAAAACACTTTTATCAGGTTAGCAGTTGCTCTTTTAGCCTCTCTGCTGCTAGCACCACTCTGCAGGACCACAAGGAGCTTGGCTGAGTAGTAAGAAGTGCAAAAACCGCGCCAAAGTGGGTTTTATACAGGGGGACCTGAAAGAGCTAGAAATTGGCCCAATACGGCCAGTAGACTACAAGATTCTTGTGCTGGGAACACTCCTCCAGGGATAGATAGGCTGCACTAAGCTCCTCACTGCCACTGGTGAACAAAGAAGCCTCCCTTTATCCAAGAAAGGAAATGGGCAACACAGGAACTTTCCAAAAGTCCAGAATACAGCAAAGCCTGTATTTGGACTACTCTAGGTCAGGAAAGATGGGAAACAAGGATATTTTTTTTGCAATAAACAGCGGGAAAGTGCAATAAATATGTAACACAGGCTAGCGCTCTTGAGTGTGTAGCCTCAACAGGTAAATGCAACAAACAGGGCAAACTTTAAAAGTGCAGATGCAAAAACAACTTTAAACAGTTACAAAGCAGAAATACTTGCAGTTTAGCTAGATCTGACAGTCACCCAGGTAGTAGCAGGAAAAACAAACACTTTTATCAGGTTAGCAGTCATTCTTTTAGCCTCTCTGCTGCTAGCACCACTCTAGAGGACCACAAGGAGCTTGGCTGAGTAGTAACAAGCACAAAAACCGTGCCAAAGCAGGTTTTATACAGGGCACTGTGAGCATCAGTAGGATGTAACTGCAGTAACACCTGGAGGTGTTATATGACTATAATGAGTTAACAACTGCCATTAATAATGCAAAGCAGAAGATATTAGCATTGTACTTTATATTATGAAGACAAGGGTCATAAAGTGTTTATCTGTGTTGCGTATATGTAAAATAGTCATTGCCCTTTTAAGACTAATGCATGCTATAGCCCTTTTAAGAAAGAACCTAGTCCATATATAGTGTATTGGAATTTCTATGCTATTGTCATTTGGATGTGAAATGGTGAAGTATTAGCATCATTTATTCTGAGTTACATGTTGTTCCCAATCAAAATTATCTACTTTCTGAAACTAATGATGAATCTTGACATTTCTGACTTAACCTATGAATACAATAGTGTAATTTCTGAAGAAATCTCCAGCATGTGCTTACCGACAGATTTCATGTTAAATTCAGTCTTCTGTCAAAGTCTACATCAGGCTTGCACAGTGTAACAACAAAGTTTATTGTTATACATATTAAAGTGAAACATAATTAATTTGTTGTTTACCACAGCTGGTAAAAACAGCAATATAATCGCTTCTACTGAAAAATGATGAGCTACTCCACAAGCAGAAACCATACTTACGTTATGTAATTGTATAAATCCAGTAAAAAAATACGTTTTTCCATACTGATTTTCCTAGGTTTGTGGAAGGATGATTATTTTACACAGTCTGCATTCTTCAACTGACAAACTGTAGTCTAAAGCCATGCTCCACCACAAGTTCACAAGTATCATCATAAATCTAAGAATAGATTTATTCTCTTTAAGACACTGCATTTCTACTGAAAGACATAATATTCAAGGGTGCAGTTTCCTCAAGAAAGGAGACTGATTGCATAGTCAAAAATGTCTGTTTTAGAAACCTTACAACAGCATATTTCAGTCACTTAAGTTAGCAAGGAAAATAGCTTGGTAGGTTAAAAATACTCATTTAAATTGGTCTGCATGAGAAAGAGTATTGGCAGTCAACTTTGAGAGGAAGCTCTTTCATCTAAAATGTCTATAATGTCTGAAATTTGAAACAACTGCTGATGTTCAGAGATCCACTTTGTTCCACCTTCACTTAGGTCAGATGGGTTGTACTGAATGTACTTAACTTTATTGACCTTACAGCAGAGACTATTACTTACGAGTAACAGAACTTTGTACAGCCACACATTTCAAGCAGTGGAAAGTGCAAGAGGAAGCAACATGTACACTGTACCCGCTTCGTGTCACAACCTGTTATTTTACTGATTACTTGATGACTTTAGAAAATCATTGATGCTTGAAATCTTTAATATTAACGTTGTGTATGACTAACATCAATTTTCAGCAAATCATACTCAGCTCTATGAATATGCTGCAAAATAATATATCTCTTCAAAAGTAAATGCAGCTAGTCGATTCTCAAAATGCTCTTATAATAATGTGACATTGTCCCATAGATATAAAGTAATGTATACACTGTTTTATACACACACACACACACACACACACACACACACACACACACACACACACACACACACACACACACACACACACACAGACACAGACAGACACAGACACACACACACACACACACACACACACACACACACACACACACACACACACACACATACATGTATGTATCTTTATTTCTTTCTGACTATCTTTTGGTATAACAGAGATTTGTTTCTGTGGCATTTTTCATCCTGAAGGGTTATCTTCAGATATATACATTCTTGCCCTACAATTAGTTTGATACTAGTCTTACCACTAGAGGAAAGCATTTATTTGTTGACAGTTTAAACAAGGCACTTAAACTGAGTCTTCATTGGAACATGATGAAGTTTTCTTTCAGAATCTGGTCTCACAAAATGAACATTGTTCCTCTGAAGAACTGTATTATTTATTGCGTGTGTGTGTGTGTGTGCGTGTGTGTGTGTGTGTGTGTGTGTGTGTGTGTGTGTGTGTGTGTGTGCGTGTGTGTGCGTGTGCGTGTGTGTGTGTGGGTTTATGTGTGTGATTGTATGTGTTTGTGGTTGTGAGTGACTCTCATGGCATAAGATCACATAACACCTAAAATAAAACATCTGAAATTAATAGACAAGTTTTGTGGTATACAAGGGATATTTGCACGGTTCTCAGTAGCACACATGGTGTTTCCAATTCATAGTTAACAACGCAGTTGTGTAATATTTTGCTCTGCACCACATGCAGAGGAAGTAAATGGGTGTAGAACTAGAAGTAAATGATACATGTAAGTAAATGAGTGTATAATGGCATATAAATGAAGCAGATTGAACTTGTCTTGATTAAAGTTATCATTGCAGAGGTTGAACAGTTTGATTGCTCACAGCTATATAAGACAAAAATGCTATGATCAATAGCAGAGCAGCAGCTAAGAGACATGATCACAGTTGCAGAAATTTTTGCAGAGTAATACTAAATTTCTCTAGTCACTGCCTTCATTGACTGTGCTCATAACCACCACAGAAGCACGGCTCGTTGCATCTATTGGGTACAGGCACTGTCTAACTTACCATGCTCTCACTGTTGATCATTGTACAGTAGATAGGGATATCATCCAGAGCTTTGCCCACACATTTTGACCATGTGCTGAATCTTAAAGAATGGAAGGTCATCTTATATTTGGATATAAAGAGATGGAGCTATTGCTATTTTAGCCAAAGCAACTATTAAATGATTATCTAGGGATGCACTAAATATTTATCATTTAGTAACCTCCCCATACCAAAAATGCTATTTAGGCAGTTGCAGGTCATTCTGACTACTGCCTTGAATATTGCCATATGGCCTTTGTGCACACAACCCTTCAGCTGTTACAGAGATGAATTTCAAAACTAAATATGCCTAGGCACAGCACTTCACAGATCATGCATTTTAGCTGCTGAATGTATGGTTTGATGCCTAGATACGTCTAGTATTTACCTGCTATGCTTGTCTCAAACAGTTAGCAAACTGTTTGCTGTCTGCACCATGGTCCACAGTAAGATATTACAGAGGCAAAACTAACCACCCTGATTCTGTGGCTAACACCCTGATTTTGTGGCTGTAAGAAACCATCCACTAAAACCAACAGATTGGTAGCAGCTGATGAGGTCAATGACAGTCATCAGAAACAAGATGAGGTACAATCATTAAAAGTTTCTAGACAGCAATGGATGCAAGACATTACAGTGCTGATAAGGTGACAAAATCCTGCCAACAAATTTGGGCTACAATGTGTATTAGGCATAACTGTAGAGATGATGTATGGACTGCTTCTATCAGGCTTTGCTGGCTAGTGCATCATCTGATTTCAGAGTTCAGTAGACATTAGCTCAACATTGCATAGTGTGGAGGGTGTGTGGGTGACAGAGGTTATTATTTTTAAAAGGTACCGAGGTAAATAGTAGCATAAGACTGTCAATACAAATACATGTAAAAACAAACAGGCTCACAGTGGCCAGGGAATACAGAAAAACAAAACTAGCAATGGGAAATAGATGTGGGACATGTTACTGACAGGGCTGGCATTAGGTGAAATGACATTATAAGCAAAGGACTCCAAGGGCCCCCTCCTCTATCTACTAATCACCTTCATGCACATTAGCTGGTGCACACTGATTTCTCCGTATCCTGGTCTCCATACACCATCTGGATTACTTTTTTCTCCTTTTTCTCACAGTTTGTCTTACTGTTCAGTTTTTTTTTCTGCATTCATTCAGTCAACACAGTCTAAATAGATGAGTGCATTCTAATAACTGTGAAGGGAATACTTGATTTAGTCCAAAGGTCTAGAACCAATATATCTTCAGAAGTCATGGGGGATTTAAATGCTCTGAGGCACATTTTGGAGATGTTATCCAAACACTTGATCCAATGAAAAATGTCACAAGCAAGGTAACATATGCCTGTTTTTTTCTTTTACTGAAGAAGTTAAGTTATATCCAGAGTTTAATGTTCAAAACAGACAAAATAGGAATAGAAGACACATGTTTGCAAGGGCACTACTTTGACTATTATTTGCCTCACTACTTTACCCCCAGCAAAAAAGACATTTGCATTTTGTGTATTGCTTCAGTGATAGACTGAGATGATAGTGATAGCACAAATGGTCACAATTATATATTTCAAGTGGCTGCTTTAATATATATATATATATATATATATATATATATATATATATATATATATATATAGACATATATATATATATATATATATATAGACATATATATATATATATATATATATATATATATATATAGACATATATATATATATAGGTCTACTTTTGTTTGTCAAAAACACAATTTTTTGACAAACAGAAGATCGAACCCACTTAAGAAATTTTACAGTCTTGAACAAGAAACATACAAACCCACTTAAGCAAAAGTGCACTACATCGACAGTGCACTTTTGCATAAGCCGATTTACTGAAGCACACTACAGTGGAGATAATGAAATATATCCTTTTCCCCACTGTAGTGTGATCTCAGAGTTACTATATTTAAGTAGGGGTGTGTGGGGGGCACAGCCCCTCACATGGGAGGTGCAGGGGGGCTTGCCCTCCTGTAAAATAGTGTTTAAAATAGTTTGTTTTGAATCAGCTTTTGTGAAAGTGCACTTTTGATGTAGTGCACTTTCGCTTTAGTGGGTTTTTATGTTTCTTGTTCGAGATTGTGAAATTTTGATCAAGTAACGTAGACCTATATATATATATATATATATATATATATATATATATATATATATATATACACACACACACACACACACACACACACACACACACACACACACACACACACACACACACACACACACACACACACAATGCCTCCTCACCCCTACCCCCAGAAGATACCCACTATCTTTTGTACCCCTCTGATGTCAGGCTGTGCTAAAGCTGAAAAGAAATTAATACAACATAACATCTTTCAAACTGCTGCTGTCAGACATATATAAAATGCATGTCTCCTTACCCTCACTTAAAAAATTGCCACCCATATATGAGTTTGAAGTTTAATTGTGAGAAAAGTGATAAAAAATAATGACTACAGTGGTGTTTCCAACTTGTTATACCTAGGCAGTACACAGATCTTATACAAGGTATAGTGACCTTCTGAGTACACCTATAAAGTTTGTGAAGATTGTCTAAATAATGACCATACTGTCTCCAGCCCCTGTATAAGCTATTGGGACTTGTGCATTCCCCTCATTGTTGGGAGGACAATTAAAGAAATAATGACTACATCATCCCCAGCTCTCTACACAAGTTAAAGAAACCTCTACATAATTCTAAGCAGGGCTGGTTTTGAACTAGGAGGGAGTCAGGGCAATTTACGTATACAGCCTGAAGTGTGGGGGCCACCAGGTTCCTAGGTGCTCTGAGTTGGTCTGGATGTTCTGTGATACCACTCCTGACAAGCCAAGTATATCAGAGGATACACAAACATATAAATGAGCACATGATGCCACACACTTCCCTACAGGCAAATTGGAGGAAAACCAAATTATATACAGCATGTTGTTACGATAGTAGAGAAAATCAGAGCATAAACAGACACACAGAGGGTATGCAGATTCCAAACATAAGAAGCCAAAGCCACGCACTCAACTAAAGCCAAGCATTATGAAAAAGCAATGCTACTTACTGTACCACTGAGTTTTCACACACATCCTGCTTCTGCCAAGCAAGCAAAGATTGTCACACTGATTTCCAAAGACCAAATTATCACTGTAACAGCTACAGACAAATGCAATCTGAGGGTCATGCTGCTCATTGTTAGAAGTCTAAATCTCAAAGTGCACTCACTCGAAGCACTCCTTAAAATGGAGATCATTGACATTTCTGCTGTAACAGAGACCTGGTTCAACGTAGCAGAAAGCACCACTGCACTATTAGGCCATAACTCATTCCACACCTTTAGGCCGCAGAACTTGTACCAAAGCTCCAAAGGCAGTGGTGTTTCCATATTCATAAAGGATGTGCACACCTCCAGACTGGTAGCCCAACATAACGCATCAGAGATACTTCAGGTGCAGCTAACATTGGGTAAGACAGCAATTCAGGTTGTAGCCTGCTATAGGTCCCCAACCATGTCCCAAGACTCGCACTCCATGTTCCTAAGCACCCTGGAGAATATTAGGGTCCAACCTAACACTCTCATACTAGCCAACTTCAACTACCCCTCCATTAACTGGGAAAACTACTCATCTACCAATACACTTGCTCAACGTTTCCTGGAATGCATTAATTCCAGTGCCCTGGATCAGTTCATTCTTACACCCACTAGAGGTAGCAACATCCTTGACTTAGTCATTACTAACATGGGTGACTGTTGCTCTACACCATTAGTCAACTCCTCCCTGGTTAGACCCGACAACAAACTAATCACCTTGGAAATCCACATCCATCCCACCCACCCCGCAAAGGTAACCACCATGAAAAACTTCTCCAAAGCTAGCTTTGGGATCCTAAAAACAGAGGTGGCTAACTTCATGACACCCATGCAAATGGAGAATAGTTGCATGACCACCGAATAATACACAAATGCACTGTATGAACATGTACACAAATGCATGGATCTCACCATACCCAGTAGAACCAAGATGCTCTCCTCTGAAAAAAAGGAAGACAATCTGGTGGTCTCCTGCCATAAGCAAACTCTACAACAGAAGGAGGAAACTGATACAGAATAAGGTGAAGTCCCAAGATGGGAAAGACTCCCTTATCAGCCTCAACAAAAAGTTGAGATCCCTCATCAAATCCTCTAAAGCTAGCTATGAAAACAGAATTGCAGCAGATAGTAAAGACAACCACAAGGCCTTCTATAGTTATGTAAAGAATCTCCATGACAATACTTAGATCTGCTCTGCGCTATTGCACAATGGTACCTTGTATACTGAGCCAACAAATATTGTCAATATACTGGCCGACAGATTCAGTGCCAACTTTACCCATTTCTCCCCCACCAAAGGACCAATCACAATACCATTAGTTTGCCAGGCACCCAGTATTACTGCTGCACAGGTTAAAGCAGCACTGTTCAAGGACAAGAATACACTTTCTAATGGACCTGACAATATCCCTGGCTGTGTTCTACATGAACTACAGAGTGAACTGGCACCGCACCTGTGTGCCCTGTTCAATCACAGCCTCACTTCAGGCTTTGTCACTACCGAATGGTGCACTGCTACAGTCCTCCCTGTCCACAAAGGAGGAGAAACTATAGACCCTGGGAACTATTGCCGCATTAGCCTGACAAGGCTGATATGCAAAGCTATGGAATCCATCATCATGGACATAATAAACAAGGATTTAGGGAATCTCCAAACTCTGGATCCCACACGGTTTGGTTTTGTGAATGGTAAATCATGCCTGTTCAGCCTGGTTGATTTCTTTGAGTCAGTCAACAGAGCTGTGGATGATAGCATGGTGGTTCATACAGCCTACCTTGATCTGGCCAAAGCCTTTGATAACATTCCCCACTCAGGAATCAGAGAAAAACTCACTAAGCTAGGCATCAACCCCTATATCACTAGGTGGGTTGCAAACTGGCTCACAGATAGAACCCACAGTGTGAAAGTAGCTGATTCCAAGTCAGACTGCTAACCAGTCATGAGTGGATTCCCACAGGGTTTGGTCCTGGGTCCTCTCTTGTTTGGTATCTATTTCTCTGAAGTCCAGGTCAACAAAAAGGGACTCTGGCTGACAAAGTTTGCAGATGATTGCAAGTTGGGAGCTATTATTAACGCCCCAAGTGATGTTGACATCCTACAAAAAAGCCTCACTGAGACAAACAACTGGTTTCAGAACCATGGCCTTAAGCTCAGTGCCAAAAAATGTGTCCTCATTCTCTTTGGGAAAAACCTGGTTCCCATGAATTACCACATTGATGGTAGTCCACTGAACACAGAAGGCGTTATACAAGATCTGGGAACACAGGTTGACAGAAACATCTCTTTTGACCACCACATTTCCACTGTGGTCAGAAAGTTCTTCTATGTGACACATCTCATTACTAAGGGTTTTGCATCCAGGAAAAAAAAGGTCATTGTCTCCCTCTACTCTTCCCTCATTAGGCCAATCATCGAGTACAAAGCCCCATTTGGAATGTACCTCACTAGACACCTGCAACAACTGGAGAGGCCACAAAAGTATCTCACAAAGAGGATCCTAGGCCTTAAACACTTGTCCTATATGGACAGACTCAAAAAACTCCTACTATTCTCTGTCTCATATCACCTACTTAGAGACTATCTCTGCTTGATTTCCAAAGCCATGTCTAACCCAGCTCTGTTATAAATGCTACATCTAAAGAAATCCCAATTCCTCCACACCACACACTCCAGAGACATCATCCTCATTACCACAATCAACAGAACATGCTGGAGGGACAGGTTCATAACCCAGAGAATGCCCATGCTCTGGAATAGACTTCCCATACATGTCAAGCAGAGCACCTCACTGGCCCTCTTCAAGAGAAATCTTGATGAGTGGATGGGAAATAGAAAATTTACCCCAGGGATCACTCCAGTAGCTCTACTCAACAAAGCCACTGGGAACTAAGGTCGGGTGGCACGATGCCAGGGTAATCCTATGAGCTAAGCTTGTAAAGGCTCCAGGGCCATTAGCCTTGTACACACCTATGAACATATGAACCTATAAACCTATTAACTTATGTGTGGTGCAGATGTTTATGATGGGAAGTTTGTTAACTTATGGCCAATTTTGTTGTTCTTAAATGCACTCCAGTCGCCACACACACACACACACACACACACACACACACACACACACACACACACACACACACACACACAAGCATACGCCATAGTAATACTAATTTTACATTGATTTCAGCAAATATAGCACATTCTTTTGTTGCTGCCATCCCAAATCAGTGTCTGTTCAGCAACAAAGAAAGTCACTTATAGCTACATATGGCCTACTTAACCATCAGTTACAGCCACTGTACCTATTGTGCATGCCTCAGACGTCTAATTGTGGTAAGAAATAAACAAACAAGAAAACATCAAAAAATAAGAATTAGAGTCACAGTAATATCCTTTGTTTTTTTAACATAAAAACATGATAATTACAGCAAAGGAGTCTAATGACTACTTAAACTGAGCAAATGATAATATGGTGTTATTTTCATCCAGACAAGCCACAGCCTTATTGAGAAGTTTCAGCCACCTCTGTGTACACTTCAGATGTTTGTCTGTGATAAAAGATAATGGCCATGCAATATATTTTACTGTTACTGCAAACAAATAGTCGTTACACATAATGATATTCTGTATTTACTCATGGTAGCCCTGAAAAGCCAGAATAATGATCAAACAACAGCAGATAGCTAGTCATTTTACTTTACATAAGGTCACAATTATAGCTACTTTTCTGTCTATATTTCAGATATACAGCTATTATAAAAATACTCAGCATTTTCTATTTCAGTTTCTTTATAAAGCTGTTCCCTATAAAAAGACATGGCCAAACATTAAAAAAATGCTCAGCTTCCAAGACCTCCTTCTTGTGTTCATCTGTTGGCAGAATGAAAGCAGTAAACATGGGGTTTCTTTTCCTACTGTCCTATGATCAAGACCATATGATTTAAGTTTAAAAACTTTGAAATTCTGAATGGCGATCTCCATACAGCACGGAATGGGAGATTTCCCTTTTCCTCGCTGTAGTGCGATCTCGGATTTGGTATATTTAATTAGCAGGTGGTGTTGTGGGTGCAGAGGGGCTTGTCCCCCTGCAAAAATGTTGGGAAATCTTGTTTTTTTTTTGTTTTTGGATTTATTTTAGAATATTGAAGTTTTGAAACTTTGGTCATATGGTCTCGATCATATGAAATTTGAAGTTTTAAACCTTCAATATTCTGAAGAGAATCCATATATGTATTGTTTTGCAAATTTTAGCTGGTCCTGGATTTTTTCTGTGTAAGAAAAGGCTTGCAACCCTACCCCATAGTCCAGACATATAGAGAATACAGAAGATTGTTGTCACATCTAGTACACAACCAGTACTTGTCATAAATTCTTGCAGCTCCTTCAGTGTTGCTGTAGGTCTCTTGGCAACCTCCCTAACCAGTTTTTGTCTTGTCTTTTCATCAATTTTGGAGGGATGTACAGTTCTTTGCAATGTCACTGTTGTCCCATATTTTCTCCACTTTTGATGACTGTCTTCATTGTGTTCCATGGTATATCCACTGCTGTGGAAATTATTTTGTACCCTTCACCTGACTGATACCTATCAACAATGAGATCCCTTTGATGCTTAGTAAGCTCTCTGTGAATCCTGGCTTTTGCTGTAGCAGGCAACTGAGTAAATGTCAGGAAAATCTTACTAGGACTGCTGAACTTTTTTGTGGTTAATCAGATCCCGGGATTCATGAAGCTCTGAGCAAGGATGGCGTTAGCCTTGCACCGACCGTGCGGCGTTAAGATGGCGCAGCAGCACCACATGCATATTAATGAAGGCATGCTGCCATAACGGCCACGTGCATAGGAAATGTGTACGAGTGCAGGGGGCATGTCCAAGCGCTGCACGGAGGCGTAAACATGTTGGCTGCATATGCTCAACATAAAATGCTGACTAGTGTAGCCTGCCTCTAACAGTAATTACTCCAGTCAGTATCTGTGGATACTGAAATGTATGCAAAGCATATAAGACATCAGTGTGAACACCACAATAAGAAGTAAACACAAAGGCATGTAGCTGAATATTGAGTCCCCGTCCCTCAAACAAATGATATTTAAAACCCTGTGCCTGTATTCCATTGTAGTGTCACTAGTTATACCAAGTGGAAGCAAAACGCATCATGTTAGCGCACTGCCAATTGCCAACCCTAGCACAATGGTTTGGGTTACCACCTGTCCTACATTGTGAGGGACAGTCCCCCTCTAGGCAGGTGTGTCCATACCAAAACCATAATAAATGTGAAATGTCCTGCAATAGTAGGACATAATTATGTCCCATATGTTATGCAATAGTCCCGCACAATACGTATGTCCATATATAAAATACCTATATGTTACAAGAAACAGAATAAGCAAGTAAATGAAACAG
>NC_056735.1:432662295-432752295 GCF_019279795.1 Protopterus annectens
CCAATGTGTTAGGCATTACAAGGTGGGAGCCAATTGTAAGTGGAACACACAATTATGAATGATTCACCAGACAGGCCACTGATTCCGTACAGTCGAATGCCATGCAATGGCCTAATGGGCAGTTATTCCCGATACGGTAGTCAGGAGTGGCCTTAGGTCAACTGGTGCCCTAGGCAGAGGGCACAATGGCACCCCCATCACATCACCCAGTGCCCCCATCCTGGTCTACCTACACCAAATAAATACTGGTAAAGCGCCCCCACTAAAGCGGTGCCAAAGGCGACCACTTAGTTGGCCTATGCCTAAGGCCGGCTATGACTGTAGTTATGTAGTCCGATGTGATAGGCATCACAAGGTATGCCTAAGAGGAACACATGGATATGAATGATTCACCGGACAGGCCTCTGATTCAGTACAGTCTAATGCCAGCTGTTCCCAATACTGTATTCATGTATTCCGATATAACAGACATCACAAGGTGGGATCACATTGTATGAGGTACACACAAATATGATTGTGTTACTGGACAGGCCGCTGATTCCGTACAGTTGAACGCGATGCCGTCGCCTAATGGGCGGCCAATCCTGATACTGTAGTCATGTAATCGGATATAATAGGCATCACAAGGTAATATCGTGGTCCTCGCTCACACCCAGGTGTGTGAGTGACAGATGCAAGCACCAATGCCGGTGCATTAGCAAGTGCGGGATCGAGTGGGTGTAAGCATGTTTGGCTACCAGTATGTGAGCATTGCATTGATTAAGCAATGTAGAGACTAATTGAGCGTAAGAGGCTGTAACCAGAGGATATCATACAGCACAGTCATTCAACAGTATAGGAATGTGTCCCATCATGTAGATGTACATGTGAGTGTTTATGTCCAGCATATAGGTACATACATATATAGAGATGTATCAGGGACATACCATGTGGCAACTAAGCATTACAAATGAATGAAACGGGAAACACCAGTGACGCTTGTATTATGTAGTGGTGTTGCTCTATGTGATCACAAGACTCCCTCAGACAGACATGTGTCAGTCATACATGCAAATAGTTGTACATTGGCCATATACGTCACTCTGTGCATGTAATGTACATTAACACAACAGTACCTGTCCAATCATTATGTGTGAACAGTACTACTGCAATGTGCTGTGTGCAACATCATCATCATGATAAAGGAAAATGGGGTAACCATAGAGGGAAAGGTAGTGTTTTGTGTACAATGGGGTCATCCTCCTCACGTGTATCTGGACCATGTAAGAGTGATGTGCATACTAGGACCATGCACCTGAGGGACAGTGGTGAGGATAACAGTAGTATGTTATGATGCATATTACAAGGGTTTCATGTGTCCAGTGGGTACGTGTGTGTAATGGACAGCTATGTATAGGGCAGATGGTATCCTAGGAGCTGAATGGCCTTATGTGTCCGTAGGTGAGGGTCAGATGTTGGGGAAGGAGTGTAGGTATGGCCATGGAGGATAGGTAGGAGCATAGAAATGACAGCATATAAGGTTGGTATATGACACATGTGGGGGGATACACCCTGGATGGGGATGGGTCTTCGGCATTTAAAAGCTCATGGGAACAGTGGGACGGAGTTCCCCAGCCATGGGCAACTGCCACTGCACCTACACAGCTGCAAAGGAGGCAGTGCTGGGGGCTGTCCAGGAGGTGCAGCATCACCCTGTAGATGTGACAGTCTGCCCTTGAACTTGTGTATCTGGATTCGTAACCGCTTAGGGAGCCACAAATGCAACACGTCCAGGACAACACGACAGCAGATATGTACCTGTCTGGTCCCACTCCCAAGAGGGACATGCTCCATCCTCAGTGGTGGTACCACCAGAAGATGGTGCAGAGCCAGCAGAGGTTGATGTTAATGGCTGGGCCCCAGATGTGCTAGTGCCCAGTGCCATGGTCAGCTGAATTGGGACAGGAGGATCTGCCGAGACCTACCAACCCATTCAGCCTATGATGTTGCATTTTAAACCCACATATGGCTTAGTGATAGACAACAGCATACAGGATTACCTACGACAGTATGCATAGATATCACCAGCAACCCAACACAACAGATGGTACACATTTGCAGAGGGAGCACAACACATGCATATATACCGCATGCCAACTGTACAATGTGTAGAAGACGTTTGACTGCAGCTATGAACAGCTGCCCATCATTGGCTTGTCACTGGGAATCCCACACAGTGTCAGTCATACCACTGTCGCATGTGACACATGTCCAGTCAGGGATGCGATGGCAGTAACACATCCCTTTCATCATGTACTGTCTGCAATCCTCACACCATCCTTCTGCTGTGCACAGAAGTGTGTTCAGTGTGTAACACAGGAAAGAAATGGTTGCACACACTGACCAGTTCACAGATAGCCCTAAAGATGGGGTTCCCTCATGAACAGAGTACTGTCATGTCTGTATTATAACATGTTGAATAGCCATTGCCACACACAATACAGTTATGACTACAGAATCCTACACAATTGAACTTTATAAGCACTTACATGAGTGCATGGATCGTGCTATCCCAAACAGAACCAAGACGCTATCCTCCAAAAAAAGGAAGCTAATCTGGTGGTAACCTGCTATAAACACACTGTGCAACAGAAGGAAGAAACTGTTGCAAAAGAGAGTAAAATCCCACGAATGGAGGAGCTCCCTGGTCAGCCTCAGTAAGAAGCTGCAATCCCTGATAAAATCCTCCAAAGTTAGTTACGAAAACAAAATCACAACTGATTCTAAAGACAACCACAAAGCATTCTATAGCTATGTCAAGAATCTCAATGGCAACACTCAGATCTGCTCTGAGTTACAGCACAATGGCACTAAATATACAGACCCAACTGATATTGCCAAAATCCTGGCAGATAGGTTCAGTGCTAACTTTACCCCCCTCTCACCCCCTAAAGAGCCCATCTCTATACCGGAAGAATGCAAAGTTCCTGTAATCATGGCTGCACAGGTAAAAACCACACTCTCCAAAGCCAAGAACACAGCATCCATGAGACCAGACAACATCCCAGGCTGTGTTCTATATGAGCTACAGAATGAACTGGCACCCCACCTAAGTACAATGTTCAATCATAGCCTCACCTCAGGATTTGTGCCTGCTGAATGGTGCACAGCAATGGTTATTCCACTCCACAAGGGGGGAGCGACCACAGACCCCGGAACTACCGCCCCATTAGCCTGATGAGCCTGGTCTGCAAGGCCATGGAACGTATCATCATGGAACTTATAAACAAAGACATTGATAATCTCCAAACTCTGGACCCCACCCAGTTCAGGTTTGTAAAAGGCAGATCATGTCTCCTAAACCTGATAGTCTTCTTTGAAGTAGTCACCAAAGCCGTAGACAAGGGTAAGGTGGTTCACACAGCCTATCTAGATCTTGCCAAGGCATTCAACACCATCCCACACTCTGGAATTATAGATAAACTCACTAAACTAGGTATAAATCCCTATGTCACAAGATGGGTTGCCAACTGTCTTACTTACAGAACCCACACTGTGAAAGTAGCAGACTCCAAATCCGACTTCAGACCAGTGACAAGTGGAGTACCACAGAGTTCAGTCCTGGGTCCTCTCCTGTTTGGTATCTACCTCTCTGAAATACAGGCTAACACAGAAGGTCTTTGGCTAACAAAGTTCGCAGATGACTGCAAACTAGGAGCCATAATCAAAACTCCTAACGATGTGGACATCCTACAAAAGGGCCTCACTGAGACAGATGCCTGGTGTCAAAGCCATGGCCTCAAGCTCAATGCCAAAAAGTGCATTGTCATCCCCTTTGATAAAAACTCTGTACCCATGAACGACAACATAGGTGGTGTGATAAGAGACCTTGGGACACAGATGGACAGTAGTCTCTCCATTGATAATCACATCGTCACAGTAGTCAGGAAATCCTTCTACATGGCACACCTCATCACAAAAGGTTTCTCATCCAGACAAAAAGAGGTCATTGTTCCCTTCTGCTCATCACTCATTAGACCCATTATAGAGTACAACGCCCCTTTTGGTATGTACCTCACAAGACATCTACAACAACTGGAAAGGCCGCAGAAATACCTCACAAAGAGGATTACTGGCCTCAAACAGATGCCCTATGCAGACCGTCTCAAAAAACTCCAGCTTTACTCCATCGCATATCACCTACTCAGAGGTGATCTCTGCCTAACATACAAAGCTATGTCAAACCCAGAGCTGTTGGACATGCTCCACTTAAAGAAATCCCAATCCCTCTGAGATACACGCTCTACAGACCTAAACCTTGTCACCACAATAAACAGAACATACCAGAGGGATAGATTCCTGTCCCAGAGACTTCCCATACTCTGGAATAAACTACCTATCTATATCAAACAAAGTTCCTCATTAGCACTCTTCAAGAAAAATCTTGATGATTGGATGGGAAATAGGAAATTCACCCTGCGGATCACCTCTGTGGCTTTGCTCGACAGTGGCGTGGGAAAATAATTTTCTTGGGTGGCAAAAGCCAGGGTACCTTTTTGGCTGGGCTTGTATAGGCCCCAGGGCTGATAGCCTAGTACCTACCTATGAACCTATGAACCTATGTTAAACAGGCAGTAGTCTCAATGCAGCATAGCTACACTTACATGCTGTAGTTGTGTGGCACATCACCCTCCTGTCATTAGGCTATTTCCCACTGTGCAAAATGATTGAAGTACATCCAGATATCATCTGTGATGCCATGTCAGAACACAACATGCAGGTACCATTCACAGCGACTGTCATGGCCAGATAATAACATGTTTCCCTAGATAGTGTACTGCGTTTATCATGCAGATGGCTATATGAACACCTTCACAGCTGTACCACATGCAATCAGCTAGAGGAGGACTGC
Source organism: Protopterus annectens (assembly GCF_019279795.1). NCBI lineage: Eukaryota > Metazoa > Chordata > Ceratodontiformes > Protopteridae > Protopterus > Protopterus annectens. Next base: position 432,667,187 of record NC_056735.1, read on the forward strand.
AATAGGTGCAGAGGCCATCACCTGACCATTTCCATCTGTTACAATACACATGCTGCTGCTGTGCAGGTGTACACCTTCACATCCACCAGAGAGTGTGTGTATGGCACAGGCAATGTACACCAGGGAAGGGCTTGGAGACTTAACCATAAGCATCATCTCTCACATGCTGAATAATACAGGGGCAAACCCCTGACTACTCATTACTATTACATCTGCATGACGTTACTACATGTGCCACAGAGGCGACATGTTGCTGTGTAGGTGAGTGAGTGCCATCTGCAACAGATACAGTAGACATACATTAGGTGTGGCACACGTCAGTCCATGTGAATGGATGCAATTGTCACCACAACCACACTCTAATGAGCACGCATTGACACCTTTGCCCGGGCGGCAAATACACAATGTAACTGCTTAGTTTGCTACACCGCAGTAATGCACACGACCACATGCAGCACAGGGGATATCTGGAGGTTCTATGGACTAAAGTATGTGAAAGTGCTTGACAACTGTTGGCATGCCAATGAGGTTTATACTGGGAGTGACTGTTGTGAGCATCACAACCCACATGCAGACACAGGGTGCCAGTACTGCCTTGCAGGTATGCATTCCTCCATGAGTGTGTAGTGTTTGGCTGTGCAAGATGGCTGTACAAGGCTGGGTGAGGGGTAATCCTTGCCATCGCGTCACCCGACAATGGTGTGTAGTGCAGGGGTGTAGTGTCTGCTATGTCCCACACATATGGGTACTGCATTATCTGGCCTGACATCCTGGTTACCAATGTGTAGGGCCATAGCTTTGCAATGCATGCTATGTCTGTGTTTGATAGTCCTTCACATGGACATTGCCTGGGATGTGCATGTCCCACAATACTGTACAGTGACATGTACAGATGTACCTGGCTTGGCAGACATATGTAGTGTACACAACCTGTTATACTCCGATATGACAATACTGACCTGGTGTGGTGAAACCTGCTTATAGTGAGCAGGTCAGCCCTGCACTTGCATGGATAGAATGGACAGGTATTCCATGGTGTCAGTGGCATGGGTCCATACAAGGCACATGTGTACAGCATTGTCTGGTCTTAGAGGATCACATATGATGGCACCACATATGTTGCAGCCATTGGTCCATACAGGGCACATGTGTACAGCATTGTCTGGCCTTAGTGGATCACATATGATTGCACCACATATATTGCAGCCAATCAATGTGGAACATAGTGAAGGCACAATGTCTGCATATATCTGCTTATTGTACCGCTGTACAGGGTGCCATGTCCTCTGCAGGCCACTGCAGTCACACCATGCCTACTATCTGTCCTCAATGTGCATGTTACTGGCAACATAGTGGGATATCCTAGGCAAGGTTGTATGTGCATGGCACATGGGTGCGGGACCTATACCGGGTACTAGTAGGGCTACATACTTAGTTCACCAGCCCTTTTGCCAGATGTATGGGTATGGCTTGCCAACACAGTGCCATGGCTGACTGACAGCTGTACTCCTCGTGAGGCGGCCAATGTGTCATAAGATGGATACTATATAGGAAAACTACAAAACCCGCTCCCAAACATGTCCAATGGTAAGACAATCACGGCCACCTCTACACAGGCTCTGACAGACAAACATACACTTGCCATATCCCGTATACAAACCCTTACTGTATCACACTGCAGCAACATGCATTTAGGGCATGCACTACGGTGAATACTACAAAGCACTGTACCTGTCTCACGCAGGCAGATGCACACACACACACACACACACACACACACACACACACACACACACACACGCACACAAAGTTAGCATGTCTGAGATTACAACACCAACCTAACTACTTTACTACACTACAGCATTACGCAGTTACAGAATGCGCTACCGAGATTACCGGGACACAGCACTTCCAGAGATGTATTTATAGATGTGTGACATCATCGGACTTGATAATGGTGGGTATAAGAAATTTATGGAGTATGAGCAGTATAAAAGTATTACTCAGTCCTCAGGGACACACACACACACACACACACACACATGGCAAGTGTGGGACTAAAACACCGACCTAACTACTTTATTACATTACAGCATTACGCAGTTACAGAATGTGCTACCAAGATTACTGGGATACAGCTTTCCCAGAGGTGTATTTGCAGATGGGTGACATCATTGACCTTGCTAATGGTGGGTATAAGAAATGTATGGAATGTGAGCTGTAAAAATGCATTACTCAGTCCTCAGGCAAATGGGGACACACACGGCAAGTGTGGGACTAGAATACCGACCTAACTACTTTATTACACTACAGCATTACGCAGTTACAGAATGCGCTATAAAGATTAGTAGGACATAGCACTCCCAGAGGTGTATTTGTAGATGGGTGACATCATCGGCCTTGATAATGGTGGGTATAAGAAATGTATGGAGTATGAGCGGTATAAATGGATTACTCAGTCCTCAGACAAATGGGAACACACACACACACACACACACACACACACACACACACACACACACACACACACACACACACACACACAGCAAATGTGGGACTAGAACACCGACCTAACTACTTTATTACACTATAGCATTACGCAGTTACAGAATGCGCTACTGAGATTACTGGGATACAGCACTCCCAGAGGTGTATTTGTAGATGGGTGACATCATCGGCCTTGCTAACGGTGGGTATAAGAAATGTATGGAGTGTGGGCAGTCTAAAACCAATTTAGAGTCCACTGGCAAACGGGTACAGACATACACACACACACACGCCAGTGGTGGGTACGGAACACCTGCCTATTTACAGATTACTATTACAATGCCACATACTTATGAATCATGCCACACAGACTACACATGTCAAGGCTGTCATTATGACCATCTGGGAATGCGGACATCAACAGGGATGCTGGCAGTTAAGATGTACATACCTGTGAACCTGTATGTTTAAAGTAGGAATCCATCCTGACCTGGAGTATGCCCATCTGTGGAATGAACGACTACTACCACTATACAGGGTTACAATGGCCATGCCCATACACAGAGGCACATAACTGACACAAGGTGTCACTGGGCATGCTCACACACTTAGTAGCACAGGGCTGTTTGGAATGCACTATGTATCCATCTACACAAGGATATACTGGGCATGCTCATACACTTAGTAGCACAGGGGGCATGCTCACACACTTAGTAGCACAGGGCAGGTCGGAATGCACTACTATGTGTCCATCTACACAAAGATATACTGGGCATGCTCATACCCCTAGTAGCACAAGGCTGACTGGGATGCACTCTGATGCTAAACACGGAGAGTCACAGTGGCCATGCTATTACAGGTAGATGTAAAGAGCACATTGTAAAGGGCTCTGGTGTTAGTAGTTGTCATTGTTAGCAGGAACGCTACTCTACATATATTTGACACCAGTCTTTTATACATCAGCTGTCATTCTGGGATGACATGGCTGACAGTAGGCAGGCCTTTGTTACATATCACATGCATCCATGATACAAGGGAGTGTGGATATTACCCAAGTCACATCCATCCACATAGTGCCATTCCGAGGTAAATGTCCTAAACACAGGTAAACTCCCATACACCTACAGGACAACTGCATTGTTTTCTTATGCTAACCAGTGCTAGATGTGTAGCGTCCATAATCACAGCTGGTCACTGTAGATCCAACAATGTGGAGTACTGACATCTGTGCAGTGAGGAACACCTGGCTGATGGCTCTGTAGTGCACACTAGCACTACCACCATATACCTCAGAACCTAGCACTACCACCATATACCTCAGAACCAGACATGTGGGCCATAACACAGGTACGGACCACTCCAGGTGGTGTACCCACATACATAAAGGCCACTCACATGTACTGACCAGTCCCCCCATGAAAGGCATCACAGATGAGCCATGTGCAGGACATAGTGTCACATGCTGCATTCTAGGATGTAAACTTCAGACACCACCATACCTTCGGACCATCGACATGCAACCCTACATGTTGTATGACATAGAAGAGTACACCACCATGTGACCCTTGACCTGTGTACTGTACTAAGCTCTACATCAACTGTAGAGAGTACATGTACTGATGCAGTTGCATCATGTGTTATGCAATGCAATGATGCCACTGTCTGTGACCAGGTCAGCTGTACACATGCCAGGGGCCCTCGGTACTTTCCACCATTAGCAGATGACTGTTGCTGTACACCAGTACACACCCTCATGTATGGATATGAGATACATGCACCTGCCCTGGATATGTACATGCCACACACAACATACCTGTAAATAGCAAAGCTGTTGTAGTCCTTTGTGCAAGCAGGTGGCTACAGCCATTACACACATGCACATGGAATGTAGGTCCATAACTGCTGAATGCTAACAGTACGTAAGGTGTGATATCAATGTTGACAGAGGTAACATCCCCTCTGTACTGGTCACCCATCATATCATACAACAGTCCATGTGTCATGTATGTCATTATATATATATATATATATCCACCAATTGCAATGCCTACAAACATGACCAAATGTCAGGATTGTTGGACCTACACACCTGTACACGTAGTGTTGTGCATTCAGATAACATGCATGTGCAGGTGCTGATGTATGCAGGTGGCGTGTATCCTAGTACATCATGTAGTTGCAATGCAGCCTCAACATTGCCAACTGTATATGGTGATATGCTGAATGTACAGAAAGATGTACCACAGGTAGGGACAGATGTGTGGAAATAACTAAGTGGTGGGGCATCTTTGCAGATGGATGTTTGCTGTGGACAGCTCACAGGTGTGTCACAAGTGGTCATAAAATACCTTGTGTAACCGGTAAGCAATGGTTTTGTTAATTGAAGGACATAACACACAAGATAGACAGTGGTCAGGATGACAGGGAAGGTAAATCACTTGACACCTGTTAATAGATATGACGTCCCTAGTGCATATATCAGCACTGTTGCCACAGGAAGCGCAACTTAGACAGTGGTCAGGGTGAAGGCTAAGGTAAATCACTTAACACCTGTTAATAGCAGTCAGAGTGACAGTGAAGGTAAATCACTTGACACCTGTTAATGGATATGATATCCCTAGTGCATATATCAGCAATGTTGCCACAGGATGAGTCAGTACAGTTTGTAACGCATGCAAAACTGCTGTATGTCTAACGTACATAACATGAGCTAGGCAGGTCTGAGATTCACAGTACTGGCATGTGTGTTTGCATGTGTGTCCATATATGTCACATATTTTGGGGAATACATCTCAGTTGTTACTCACTCTCCTGTACACTAGTGTACACATATGTACAGACTGCATTGTAGAAAGCAGGACATAGGCAGGGGCATATATCTCACACATGTGAGGTATCTGTATGTGCATGACATAGGTGTATTAATTACTGAATGCCACAGTGTGTGTATGTAGGGCTGACTGGTCCACGGGGTGAGGATGTATGTTACCATACTGAATGATAAGACCCCTCCCTCCATCCAGGCAATGCATTCTACTATCTGTGTTGATGTCCCCGATCTTAGGCCATACTGACTACCTGCACATGTGTATTCTCTGTGGCGCATCATGTAGGTGCACAGTACTGTAATGATGATTTGCACATAGGCAGGGATCCTCATCCCACCAGTAGCAACTGTGTGTGAGTGTGTGTTACTGTTTCAGTGAAGCCGTGAGTGTGTGGGTGTGTTACTGTGTCACTGAATACATGTGTGCCAATACGTGAGTGTGTAGGTGCAGTTGTGTGTTGGCATCCTGTCATGGGAACGTGTATTACTGATTCCCAATGAGGCATCACACTTCCCACTGGCCTCTATCCTTGTAATCAGGTAGCCACTCTCTTACCTCACCACTCCATGTAACTGTACCTGTGATGTCACCTTTTATGGATGTCACATCTGTGGCCACAGTAGCTTAATACACAGCTATCATGCTCTTGGAATGGTAGACGTGTTTGCAACATGGGACATTCTCACTGGTATGTGGCAGCTACACGGTGCATGCTGGTATATTTCTACATACCTGTGAGTAGTCCACATTACATATGGGACACTAACTGCAAACACTGACATCCACTGGCACATGCAATTAGACCTGAAGAAGGACAGCAGAACATCATGACCAACATGCAGTTACTGTTGTTACACAAGACACATACTGTTAACAGTATTGTACACCTGTACTATATGGTATATCTGCTGCCTGTCAACAGTCCTCAACATTTTTAAACTACACGTATCATCCTAGTCTGTTCACCCTGTACATCAGACCATATGAGAATGTCCCTGCACTGATGGTGTGGATGTCAGGTATGCTGCACAGGCATCATCTTATGCACAGGGTTTTAATGTTTGCTGGAGGCCTAGGCTGCACTGTTGTTACACAAGACACATACTGTTAACAGTATTGTACACCTATACTACATGGTATATCTGCTGCCTGTCAACAGTCCTCAACATTTGTAAACTACACGTATCATCCTAGTCTGTTCACCCTGTGCATCAGGCCATATGAGCTTGTCCCTGCACCGATGTTGTGGATGTCAGGGATGCGTCACAGGCATCATCATATGCACAGGGTGTTAATGTTTGCCAGATGCCTAGGCTGCACCATTGGATGACATCATGTATGTGGTTTTGGGCCTTTGATCTAATTGGGAGTGTGTGGATGTTATGCATGTGTGTGTTGCGGTGCCCTACATATGTTTCCAGTGTGTGCATGTATATATGCACACAGTTCTCCCATGTGTCTGGCCTACACAGGGGTATTATTGACAGCTGCAGACTGTACAGGCGAGGTTTTACAGTTCACGGTGTCTGGCATTGGACATGTGACTTGTGTTTGCCAGGGGTTACACGGGCACTACCAGACAGAGGGGCAGATTGAGTACTGTCTGATGTCACTTGTCCACTGGAACCGTGAGCCTGTTGGGACCATCCTGGGCGACGTGCACGTGGCCTGCTGTGTCATGGTGTGGACAGCAAAGCATCAGATGCACTGCTGCTGCTACCACCACTATGGGAGCAGGCATGTGAGATAGCTCGTACACGTAGACCTGACACAGGTGATGTAGCAGGCCTACATCCATGTGCCTGACTCCTCACTTCTACCAGATGTTCCAACACAGACAGCTCACGCTCGCGGATTGTCATGCCACGGTCAAGGACTCCAACCATGTCACCCAACTGTCTATCCAAAGCATCAGCAATCTGCTGTTGAGCCTTTACCATTGCCTGGATGTTGTTGTTTAAAGAACAGACAGCAGCCCTCTATAGCCTCTGATCTTCTCTGTTGTGCCATTCAGCATGTGCCTGTGCCTCCATTACAGCATGAAACATGTGTCTGGTGACACCAGCTGCTGTGCTCTGCTGTCCAGGAGCATGTTGGCCAGAGGTTCTTCTATGAGCAGTACTGGCCACGTGCCTGTGTGGGGCACCCCCAGTAGTTTGGCTGACACCATGGTGTGCAGGCACACCTTCCATAGCTCCCACACTTTCCTTTTCCAAGCTACTATGCGCCAACTGTCCTTCCTCTGTGGCCACTGGTGATGGGATATGTGCAGTTATGGGATCTGTGTGCGGGGATGAGGTGGATATAGATGGAATGGCAACCAATGGCACATGTTCAGCCCCTGACAACTCTGCCTGTGTCTCAATCATACATTCATCATCACTGCTAGAGTCTGTGGGGACACTAACATCAGATGTACAGCAGGAGGGCAATGCACCTACATCACCTGACAAGAACTGTACATTACAATCTATACAATAAACACACACACAGACACACATGCATGTGATATGGCATAAGGCATGCAACATGCATGTGATATGGCAGACGGCATGCAGCACAGACAATAATAGTGGTAGTTATCATATATCCCTTGGTTGCGCACAACAACATGCATGTGTTATAGCAGATGGCATGCAAATTACACAACCATAGTAGTAGTTAGCATACATCCCTGTGTTACACCATGTGGACCAGCACAGGTTAACAGTACACTTGGTGTGTGGCATATGACCTTGATGATCACATGTAGTATGACATGTGATCTGCTGATGTGTGCAATGACATGCATACATGTTTAACACAATGGTGTGCTGTCAAATATACAGTGGGCAATGGTGTACCAATTCAGTGTTGTCTGTCCGCCATACAGATATACTGCACATTTAGCTGATGTGCATGGCCATTGCAGGGAATCATGAGGTGTCTCTAGTGTTATACATTGTGAGTTACAGACAGGGTTCATAGCCATGACTGTGTTCAGATACAATACATATATACCTAGTTTTGTAGGGACTTGTTCATGATGCATTGGTGCTTAGTTTTGTATATGTTCACTGCTGCCTAATCTGTACATTTCATAATCTGTAAATTATGTATTATCCTTAACTACTGCCTAACCTACTACTTAATTTTATAAACGTCTTCCTCTCTATTTTCCCCAGCTCTTCAACTGTCTTCTCCTAAACTCGCTTTGCCTACTGGCCCAGCCCCCCTGGATATCCAAGGCCATTCTCAGAATAGCAAGTCTCACTCTGTTTGCCTGACTCCCTACAGGGACAGTCCTATCTTTCTCCCAGAAGAGAGAGTTAAAGGATTAAAGAAAGTATGTAACATGCTATTATCCCTACTGAAATTTGCTTGAAAAATTGTTCTATCACTTGCCTGGTGCTAGTAAAGGATCCCTACCAAAATCGCCTGCAGCCATACCCGTCTTACTGTGAACTCCCCTCATACCTGTCTCATCCCTGGCTCCTTTTTCCATATATCAGAGCTGTCTTCCCCCCTACACCTATCGATCTGCTTTAGTGGTTCCTCTCTTTACAAACTCAGGTTCTGTCCACTAGGTGGCAGTGTCTACCCATCTATAACCCCTTTTCTCTCACTCCTTTTCACGCACTACAATATAACATATTAATAGTCTTCTCTCTCTCAACTGCTAAGTAATAGTTCTACCCATCTCCACCTCTGGAATTCTGTCTTCTCCTTTCCCTTTGTAGTGCACCCCAAGAATCCCATTAATCACCCTGCTTACCTTCCTCTGTACTTACCTTCACCAGACTGATTGTTTTTCACACTATCCTGCTGCCTACCTTCCTTAGGTGTAACCCGCTCCATTCGCCCTGCAGGCTCACTCCGCTCCCCTACCCTACCCCCAAATCCCACCCACACCAGTACATCTACACTTATACTCACCTAACCACTCCTACTTCCTCTCTACCTATTACACCCCTCCCCTTTCGCCACCATACTCTTCCTACCCCCTCCGCTACACACCACAATCCTCTCCTACTTCCTCTCTACCTATTACACTCCACCCCTTTCACCACCATCTTCTTCCTCTCTACCTATTACACTCCACCCCTTTCACCACCATCTTCTTCCTACCCCCTCCCCATATAGCCCATCTCCTCACACTTTCCTTCATATTTAATAACGCAATATCTATTTCTAACCCTTTCCCTACACTATATATTCTACTTTATCAAAGCCTCAACATGCTTACAAAACTTATATCATTCTCAATTCAACTACTACTTCTTCTGAACCTTACTTATATCCACTACCTTACCCAGCCCAACCCAACAAATCACACACCATTCCTTCACACAACCAGCTCACTTCAACTCACTTACACTCATTTGTCTCAATCTCCCCTGGACTGTATCCCATTAACATCCATCTATTTTTTCACTACAAACTAAGTACTACTTATAAACTCTCTAGCCCCTCTCTAACCTCCAATATCCACACAAATCTGATAATATGCAACATACAAACAAGGCAATCCAAACACCTCATCAGCATAATCCAAAACCTAACAGCCTTACTTCTATCTGGAGATATACACCCGACCCAGGCCCAAACACCACTTCCTCTACATCTAAATCCATCCTACTAGCTTCTCTAAATGCCCAAAGCATAGCTAACAAAATACCCAACCTTCATGCCTGGCTTGCCCACAACAAACCTGACATCTTAGCTATCTTTGAAACCTGGTTAAAACCTAATATAAAAGATGCTGAAATAGTACCACCAAACTACTCTATCATCAGAAAAGACAGGGCCCACAAAAAGGGTGGTGGGGTAGCTCTACTCTATTCATCCACCCTATCCATTACTCCCTATAACAAACCCATTCCTCACTTCTCCAATGCAGAATTAGTATTAGCTCTATTTCAATTAAATAAACACAAACACATATGCATAGCCTCACTTTACATCCTCCCTGGAGACAATATCTCAGTACTTGAGGATATCCTATCCTGGCTTTCTACCAATATCAGTAATGAAACTATTATCATGGGAGACACAAATATTAATTGGTCTTCCATTCATTCCCCTACACACCCCCTAAACAAACCTATATAAGTACTCTCAGCTCATCAACCTCTCTACCAGGCCCTCTAAAGACTTCTCCAGTGGCAGTACCCTAGACTGGATCTTAGTCTCTCACCCCCACTACTACACTGATAGTGGAACTCTTCCTGATTCCCTCAGTGATCACCTTCCCATTTTCACTAGACGTCTTCCTTCTCCATTACAAGTAACTCATCATTACATCAGCATTCACTACCTAAAAAACTTCAACCCAATAACCTTCTCAGACACCCTAAAATCAATAAATTGGAACCCCTCCTAATAACTCTACCCCTGAATAATGCTGTTGCACACTTCAATGCAACTTTCCTAAAACTGCTTGATAGTTTTGCCTCCATAAAAACCAAAAGAATAAGTAACAATACCGCCCCTTGGCTAACAAAAAACACACTAACTGCCATGCGACTTAGAGACAAAACCCGGGCACGTTACCAAAGAAACAAAACTCCCACCACCCTTAATGAATTCAAAACACTACGCAATACAGTTAAAAAGCTTATCAGAGCAGATCGACAGAATTATTTCTCCTTACTCCAAAACAACCATAAAACCAATCCACAAAAACTCCGGAAAGGCATCACTACCCTCCTAAAACCTGGCTCAGCAGAAAACCTAAGCCCAGACCCAAATGCACTAAATACAGATCTGGCCACCCAATTCAACTCTTTTTTCATATACTCTAGTTCCAAACTAACCTCATCCTTCTCTAATAACATCTCACCCCCTACTTCTGCATCCCCCCTCTTGTCACCCTCTTCATCTCCAGTCTCTCAACTCCCATCATTCTCCATAAAACCTATTCCTACTTCTACCATAAGAATAAAACCCTGCAAAAGCTAAAACCATGCACAAATGCCCCCGATAACATTCCCTCATCCTTCCTCAGCATAGGTGCCGAAGCCATTGCCTTCCCCATCAGCATCCTAATCAATCGCTTTATCCAAGAAGGTCTTGTACCCAAACTCTGGAAAAGGGCTTTCATCATTCCCTTGCACAAAGGAGGCAATACTAACAATAATACTAACTTTTGTCCCATAGCCATCCTCTCTCCTATATCAAAACTCCTAGAGAAATGTATCCATCTTCAACTCCTTCCCTATCTCTTAGATAATAACTTACTAACTTCCACACAACACGGATTCAGACCCGGTCACAGCACCATGACTGCCCTCCTTACCTTCCTGGAAACTGTAAATGAAGTCAGAGATTCTGGCTCTACTGTATCTACCCTCCTTCTTGACCTCTCTAAGGCCTTTGATACTATCTCTCACAACCTTCTCCTAACTAAACTATCTAACCTAAACCTATCCCCTTCCTCTCTCAATTGGTTCACCAGCTATCTCTCCAACAGGCAACAAGCTGTCAAGTGGAAAAAAGCCATCTCCTCTTTCCTTAACACACACACTGGTGTCCGCCAGGGTTCCATTTTGGGTCCTCTCCTCTTCAATATATTCATAAATGATTTCTTCCACTCAATTCCTCATGCTAAACTTATTCAATATGCAGATGATTCTACAATTATCTGTGCAGCCACATCCATCCTTGCTCTCTTAAAACTGACTCAGGACACCTTCTCTACCACAGAACAGTTGATGAAGGACAATCATCTAGCACTCAGTGCATCAAAAAACAAACTTATTGTATTTACCCGCACAAAAACCAACACAATTGATAGAAAACTATTCTCCATCACTAGCCAGAATAACACACCTCTTGAACTGGTATCTGAAACCAAACTACTAGGAGTCCAGATTGATGATCAGCTTAAATTCAATCGCCACCTACAACTAAACATAAAAAAACACCAAAAACTTGGCATGCTCTACCGACACAATCAGTTCCTCACTATACCTACTAAGCTCACTCTCGCTACTACATTTCTCATCCCTTCCCTCCTTTATGGTGCCCCTCTCCTAACAAACCTACAATCATCTCTCAAAACAAAACTGTCCTCTTGTTATAATAAAATTGCCAAATTTGCCACTAGCCACAAATCATCTACCCATCACTGTGCATCTCTCCACAAACTTAACTGGCTAGAGCTTCCCAACTATCTCTCCTATACTCAGCTCACTTTTGCTCACAAACTCATTTTTCATCCCTCCCTCTGTCCCTCCCTCAGCTCTACATTTAAAATGCAACTGCCACAAAGACTCCTAAGATCTAATAACCAAAACCTAATAGAGCTGTACAAACCCTTTCACTTTCCAGGACAAAACCTCCTGTCCTTTGCCCTGGCATGCCTATGGAACTCCCTTCCTCCCTCCATCCGTATCACCACCAACCTCCCTGCTTTTAAAAAATCACTGCACTCACATCTAACATCCTCATGGGAATGCTCCTGCTCCCACCCTCATAGCCTATTCTCCACTTCCTACAGGCAACTATATCATATATTACCAGACACCAAATAATAAGCCAACTGTAATAACCTCTTATAATTCTCTAATCCTACTATTCCACTCAAGAAACTATATATTTACTACAGCAATGATTTGTTTTTCTACAAAATGTAAAACAACATTTTTATTGCACCTGCTTAAATCTTGGTTTTCTACAAAATGAAACCTACAAATTGCATTGTAACTGCTTAATCTTTGCGTTGTCTTGAACCCACAAATGACTGAAATTGTAAACTGTTGTAATCTTTTTGTTACCATTGTTTTGAAGCTTTGTCTTTAACCTACAAATGATTGAAATTGGAAACTGCTGTAATCTTTTTGTAACCTTTGTTTTGGAGCTTTTCTCCCCAGGACTCAATTGAAAACGGGTTCTTATTGGCCCAATGGACTATCCTGATTATCCAACTGCAAACAAATAAATAAATAAATAAATACTGTGGAATGTGACCCACGTCACTGAGGTGTATACACACTAAACCATGATGTGGAAGTTGTGACACAGGTCACTGATGGGTATACTGATGACACCCCTGCACATCTGCAACCATATTGCTGCAGCCTGGCAACTATGGCCAGACATGGTGAACACGTCGGTACACCATGTCCTACATGACATCTGTGTACCACACACACACAAACACACACACACACAAGGATCTAGTATGACATTTATGTCCAACACCAGCAATAGGAATGTACTGTATCTGTGGCCTGATCTGGATACTGTACAGGTGACTGCTGTCATGTCGCAACACCCTCAAAATGTTCAACACATCTTATGTGGTGGATTGATGTTATGCCTACACAATATGTGCACAGGCCTGTAGGATGTCTAGTGTTCCACATCTACAATATGACCATTATACAAAGGCCATGGTTGAACCATGTGTAGCCATTGTACGACAGGGTGTACACCCAAGCACAACACGTCTACTGTGTGTGTTGCTCCATGTCTCTGGCTATCCTCCATGGCCATGTGTGTACATGTGTTGTCCAAATTGTTGTGATGGGCATCTATTTCACATGTCTGTGTTGTCCCATATGACATATATGCACCACTGACAACAGGGTTATGCAGATAAAGGTTGGTATGTGGGATATGTTTTCAGGTTAGGTAGGCAGTGTAGCAGCCAGGCCAATAGATGTCATGGGCATGTCAAGATGATACATCACATTGTGTGACATTCATAGCAGGGCTATGATCCACACCGGTGAAACTGGTGTGCTGGCCATACTCCAGCCCACTGTGTAGTACTGTTTGTATTCACCACATGTGTAGATCAGATCTGTAGTGTGTCCCTAAAGTGAACAACACCTCCACCATTGTATGCACAGCTGTCAACACATCTGGCAATGACAGTTTGTGAGGATTCATGTCAGTGAGATGATTCACATAGTTTGCAAGTGTTGCACATGGGTAGTCATTGTGATGCATTGCAGGTCCGACCTGTATATTGTGACAGGACCATACATTATGTGTACATGTTGTAAATGGCCACATGGCAGATAGATTTGTGCATTATGGTTGCTGATAAATAATAACACTCACCTGCAACTGGCTGCTGTCACAGCAGAATGTCAGAGGTACCTAAATAGGAGTAACACAGTAGTATGAGCATAATCCACCCCTGTAAAAAGGAGACAAGGTGCAATGTGCATAACACCTACACCAGTACATTAGACTATACTATGGTGTATGCACAGTAGCATACTATAGTATGCGGCATGTGTGTATACATGCCTTGCATATGATGTTACATTACATATTGTACAGTGACATGTGCAACTATATGGAATATAGTTGTTATAGGTGCAGTACTGACTTACCAGGCAACTCCAGGCTCAGTGGTTGAGAGACACCCACCTCCACAATATCGGCTAAGGCTCATGGATGTGGTTCTGCAAGTGTCCTCAGGTTGGCCAGTAGCTCCTCGGTACGTGTGAGTGGGGGCTGGGTTGGTGGTCCACCACCTGTTGCACCGTGTTCCCTGGTGATTGCATTTGCACGCTGTTTCGCCTGTCTAATGAGGTCTGTACAGTGTCTGCGCACCTGCTGGTATGTGTGGTTGTGGCCACCCACATCATTAACCCTCCTGCGAAGTTCCATCCATGGGGCATCCTGCTGCTGTGCATCCTGTGGCATATGGCTGAACTGGATATCGTGATTGTCGAGTAGGTATGGGATGACGGCCTCATCCTCCAAGCGGGTAAAAGGGGATAGCCTTGCATGCAGCATACTTGGAAAACATAATGATGGAGACATGTCAGAGTAACTCACAGAGACATACAGAGCTACAGCTGAACATACATGTGTATTGCATTAAGTTTAAATAGTTGTATTTGCAAACCTACATGACACTGACGTGTTTGTGTCCCACACATGTGACACTCAATGTTGAGTGAATATTATCACCATATATGTGTGTGTGTGACCTGATTAAATTGCTCATACTCCATGTGGTTGCGGTCTTGATGTGGGCATGTCTGTTAGCCTGTAATGGTGTTCTTACATATCAGAACATGGTTGGATGTGTCTACATTAATGCAGTCGACCTTGATGCAGTGTATATGTCACATATAAGGACTATAAGGACTTACACTGCCTTAACAGACATGACCTGTGACTCTGCAGACATGCTCACATAAGGTTTTACATGTATGTGTTCTGCCATATACATCCACACGGCACTGTACAGTGATTCAACATCCTGCCATGTATCACCTGTGTTGCACATGTGATACACATTGGACACTGGCTAGCAAGATGGTATTTGCAGGGATGGATATCAACCATAGCATGTACACTCAAAGGCAACTAGTGGGCTATATGCCATGGGCCAAGTATGAATCTAGGATGAAAGGTTACCTGGCAGTAGCCGACAGGTGGGTCTGTGGGGCCAGGTGGAGCAGTGCCACATTACTGATCCTCAGGGTTAATGATACATATAACATGCATTACAATGCCATCATCACACCATGCCTGAGAGGGGAGCGATGTGCAGCTTTGACTGACAGGAATGCATAGTATGCAGGACTATGTCAAGTGTATGGGACAAGGATCTGTCCAGCATGTGGTATGTCGATGTCCATGAAGTATGTGTTCGAGATCAGGATGAGTATGTGTAGCATGTCCAACATCACTGGGTTGGATATAGACTTATTCAGGGTATGCATCATGCTACATGGTGGAGATGGGGAATGAGAAGGCTGCTGTAGGCCATCTGCACATGGCCAATACCCCTTAAAGGAAATATGTGATCTGATATGGGTCACTTGAGTGTTCTGTATGGCTGAACAATAATCTCTATATTCATGAATGGCACCCTATCATTATTAAGGTGGCCACATATGACTACCTGACAGGTGTGGTGACATAGCTATCACAGGAAAGACAACTGCCCAGCCACATCCCTCACACACAAGTGTCCATTATGTTGACCACTGCCTAGGTGGTAGTTCATGGGTACAGGGTTATTAACATAGGGGTGACAATGCAAGTCAGCTATTGCTCCTAGGTCATAGTCATTCGCATACTTCAATAGGCAGATGCCTTCTGTTTGTTTGTGAGGTATGGACTACAATAAGAGGGAATAAAATTAATTAACCCTGACATACTGTAACTGCCACTGGTGTGATTATCATGTATTATTCAGACACCTTCTGTAGTGTTGGTTCTGCCAGCAGTCCTGTTACAAAACACTCCTGTGACATAGGAATGTACATCTAGTATATCGAGTGTAGGTGGTACACAGTATGGGTGATGATGTCCTATGACCTAGCAAGGTTATGATATGCAGTGTGACAGCAACCATACTGTCATCTACATCTGTACTGCTGACATCACTTAATTGATCAAGGTTCATGGCCTTCCAGATCAGGCTCAGCAGGGTAGTAGTAAAGTACATCCCATTATCAGTGGTGTCTCCCCCTTTGTGGGTTGTGATACCTGTTGGTGTGCACCATTCAGTGTGTACACAACCTGACTTGGAGCTATGTTTTACATGATGCGTACATGGAGAGCATCTTGTTTTGCCATATGTGTATGATACAAACTGTGATATGGACAGGTCCCATGCAGACTGAGTGCAGCTTGTACCTGCATAGTTCTGGGTACAGGAGCCCTGTGGTGTACATGGATATATGCTTGTTTACCTGTTGGGAGGAGGGGGCCATGTGTTTATGTTATCCAAGACCCTACCTGGATTGCTTATTCATGCTAAGCACTTGTTCAGGACTTGTAAGCACTACGTAAGCTAATAATTACTTTAGCACTCAATCTTCCTCATTACCTACAGGTAAGGGTAAACAGGTTTTGTACAGACTTTTCTCACTTGCTTAGAGTAATTTAGCTCTTGTACTCACTTTCCTCACTTATCTAGGTGAATGTAGTTCTATATTTAGGCATGTCCAAGAGTCAACTGCCAGTTTTCTCACCTGTCTATCTGACGAATCTGGACATCTTGAGGCAATGTACACAGACAAGTCTCTCCACCTACCAACCAACACTACAACCTGTGAGAGATGCACTCATTTCGCCAAACTGGACATAAAGGTCTCTCCAACCAAGCCTGACCCTGACTGTCATGTGGAGAAGCTACACATTTGCACAACACCACACTCATCACATAAGTCTCACTGAATCTACCCCACCATTAACTGGGAAAATTACTCGTGTACCAACACATTAGCTCAACGGTTTCTGGAATTCATAAACACCAATGCCCTGACTCAACATATCCACACACCCACCAGGGGCAACAATATCCTAGACCTAGGCATTACCAACATGAGTGACTGGTGGTCCATACGTGAAGCCAACTCCTCGTTGGTCTGATCAGACCATGTGCTGAGCACCATTGATATCCACATGCCACACCCACCTCCCATTAAGGGAACCACAGTATAAAATGTCTACAAGGCCAACTACATGCTTCTTAAGACAAACTTGGTGGATGTCATGACACCCATGCAGATGGACAGTACTGTTACAACTGCTGAATCCTACACAAATGCACTCTATAAGCACTTACACAAATGCCTGGCTTGTGCTATCCCAAACAGAACCAGGACGCTGTACTCCTAATTAACTAAACCAATCTGGTGGTCCCCTGCCATAAACATATTGTACCACAGGAGGAAGACACTGTTGCAAACGAGAGTACAATACCATGCGTGGAGGAGCTCCCTGGCCAGCCTCAGTAAGAAGGTGAGATCCCTTATAAGATCCTCCAAAGCTAGCTACGAAAACTAAAATGCAACTAATACCAACAACAACCACAAAGCATTCTATAGCTATGTCACATATCTCGATGTCAACGGCCAGATCTGCTCTGAGTTACAGCACAAAGGCACGAACATTACAGAAACAATTGATATTGGCAACATCCTGGCCGATCCCTCTCAAAGCTACACACTCTAAAGGCAATATCACAGCATCCATGGGAATGGACAACATCCCAGGCTGTGTTTTACATGAACTACAGATCGTACTGTCTCCCCACCTACACACCATGTTCAATAATAGCCTCACATCGGGCATAGTGCCCCTTGAATGGTGCACAGCAACAGTTATCCCACTCCACAAAGGTGGCACCACAATGGACCATGGGACCTGTTTCCCTATAGGCCTGACTAGCCTGGTCTGCAAGGCTATAGTGCACATCATGGATCACTGTCACAGAGACATTGGGTACCTCCAAACCTTGGACCCCTCCCTGTTTGGCATTGTTAAGGGTGGACCATGCTCCTAAACCTGGTGGACTTCTTAGAGACAGTTACCAAGGCATTAGATGAGGGTAAGGAGGTCCACATAGCCTATCTAGATCTCTCATAGGCTTTCAACACCATTACTCCTTCTGGTATTATCAACATACCCATCCTCCTGAACATTAACCCCTACGTCATGTGATGGTTTGCAAAGTGGCTCACAGACAGAATCCACACAGTGGGAGTTGCATACCCTAGGTCCGACTGTATACCAGTTACAAGTGGCGTCCCCAGGGCTCAGTCCTAGGGCCCCTCATGTTCGGTATATACTTCTCTGATGCACATACAGGCAAGCACAGGCGGGCTTTGGCTGAAAAGGTTTGCAGATGACTGCAAACCAGGGACATAATTGTTTCCCCAGCTGTTACAGACACCCTCTGGAAGGGTCGAACTGAGATGGATACCTGATATTAATATCATGTCATCAAGCTGAATGCCTAAAAGTGCATAGTCATCCCCTTTGGATGTAACTAATTACCCGTGGACTACCACAGAGGTGCTAGTCCCCTACATACAGAAAAGGTAATAAGGGATCCGGGAACCCCAGTAGATAGCAATCTTTCCTTCGATACCCATAATGACAAGGTGGTTAGAATATCTTTTTCCATGGGCCCCCAATCTCTAATGGGTTTGCATCCAGATCAGAGGGGCCATTGTGCTCTACACATGTCATATTAGACCCATTAAAAGATACAACACCCCATTTGGGATATACCTTACAAGACAACTGCAACAGCTTGGAAGACCACAAGAGTACCTCACCAAAAGGATTACTGACCTCAAACAGATGACCTATGCAGCCCAACCTAAGAAACTCCAGCTGTACTCAGTTGCATACCGCATACTCACAGGTGATCTCTGCTTGACATACAAGGCTCATGTCCAACCCTGTATTGCTGGATATGCTCCACCTAAACAGAAGCCGCTTAGAACCACATGCTCTAAGGATTTACACCTAACCACAACGATGAGTAGGACATGCTTGACTGATAGATTCCTGAGCCGGACACTCCCCATGCTTTGGAACATGATTTCAATGTATATCAGGCAGGGCCCTTCACTAGCACTCTTCAAGGGAAACCTTGACGTGTGGATGGGAGAGAGACATGTACCCCGGGGATCACTGCAGTGGCTCTGCTGGACAGAGGAACAGGGAACTATTGTCTCTGCCATTCAGAGGCACATGGAACCAACTTATTGGTGTGGTGAAAGCCAACACATACTAGCTAAGCTTACAGATACCCTTGGTAAGACAGCCTAGTACCTACCTTTGCACATATTACGTCTTATGTGCATGGATAGTTAAATAGCTCTTCCATTTTACTTTGCTATCATGCTGATAAACTGTCGGTTCACTAAAAGACATATGTATCTTGTTATTGTGTATTGTAAATGCCAATTGATATGACTAATGTTTGCCTAACATTACAGTAATGCTATATAGCTTGTAATACATATCTGCCTACAACCTTCCACATGTTATTCTCTGTAATACACCCATACATATGGCTACAGTTACAATATATCAACATATACTATCCCCTGTTATAGCACATACTTGTTGGACCAGCCCTGCCACTGACATCGGCTGGTGAGGAGTATTTCTGTTCAAAGCCCTTATATAGCATCCCTTGTGGTGTATGCAGTGTTTGCCTTGTGACCTACAGCAGTACACACAAATACTACAAGCATTACTATGCTCAACAATACATCACTACAAGATAACTGTTTCCATTATATGGATTGAGTGCGCTTTAAATACTACAGAAAAGTACTACATACACAGACATACTGACTGTTCTACATACCTTATTAGTAACCCGAGGTGCCGTTAACTGTTGATTCAATCATTTTTTGTTTGTGTTTCAATGTTCTTTGTAACGTTCGGCTGGTATATACGGGATGGTTTGAATGTGTGATAACACATCCTTTTCTAGTTACATATCGGTAACATGTGGTATCCTGTCCACCAATTGCTGTTCCAAAGTAGTTAATTAGATGCACATAAGCTGTGCAACTACTCCATTAGCTGATACCATGGCAACAGTGGTGTATATCTGAGTACTCCTTTTGAGCGTTGTCCGTTTGCCTTACTTTCGAGGGAGATGGCCTAGATGTGTTTTTGCAATATATTTCAACAGCTATATGGAGACACACAGAGAAATATTAGCTTCATGACTTCTGTGGACTGTGTGTAATGGCTAGAAGATTTAGTTCTACATGTGAGTACAGCTGTTATATTTTGGAACAGTGCTACTTATGCAGGGTTTGTTTGTACCTGATACTTCTGCAGATGTTTAAGTCTGGCAAAGATGTTTGGCCAGCTCAAGGCCGTATGGCTATGCATGAACTGTTATGTGGTGTACAGTGTGCTCACCAGACATCCTTGATTTGGTGTGCAAGTGTAGCATACTGTGTTGTTACTCACTAATTGCTAACACATCCTGGTGTATGCACAACCATCTGAAACGGGATTATTGCAAACAAACCCTGTTACATCAGCAGCTGTTCCATTGTATAACAGCAGCTATTTCACATAGGGCCATGTTAGTGTGTCTTGACAAGGTATGTTAAGGCTTCTGCAGATGTTGTGCAGTGAGTGAATGATTTGTGATGTTATTACAGTGTATTGTAATATGTTTAGGTGTGGGGGTGATGTTGGTGGGTGTGTTTGGCAGATGCAGGTGTGTAGGAACTGCTTTTATACATAATCTCTATGTGCGTGAGGGTTCCTTCCCTATTTGAACACCTGCCCTTTTGTGGACTAATACAAAGGTAATTGCAGGCTGATTCATTAAGGCACTGTTATGTGGTTCCTGTATAGCATGCAGGTGATGTTAGTCCTTTAATCCCTTTGGTAATACATCTGAATGTAATAACATGTTGTTACATGATAGTTGTGTATTTCTGTCATAGGTATTTGCAGTCATCGTAGTTGTGTTGGTGACTGACCCTCTTTGGCTAGGGTTGCCACCTTTTCATATGGCCATAGTGGGACCTTTTTGGGACACACATCTGATTTTGCAGGCCGACACAAACCCATGGTCAGCACAAGGGATAGAACTTTCCTTTCTTGCCTAAATATAAGCTTATTCTTGGAGCAGTTTAGTTGCTTATCCTGTTTTCTGTAACATGTAGGTATTTTAGATACAGAAATAACTATTGTATGCAACTATTACAGTACATATGGGACATACTTATGTCCTACAATCCCAGGACATTTGCCACATTTAATATATTTGGTCAGGACACAACCGCCCAAAGAGGGAGTGCCCCTCGCAAAGTGGGACAGGTGGTAACACTAGCAGTGGCTCATGTCCATAGCATATATTTGTAATAGTGTATAGGCGTATACTCTCCATATCCTTTGTTCATAAAGGTTGGTAGTGGCGGAATGTGTGATTGCTATGGTCCATGTTATACAAATATATGAACACTTCAACTGCTGTATACAGGAGATCTACTGAATTCCAAAACCACAGTGTTCAGACGCACACAGTAAGGGGACCAGACTCCCATACCCCACATTACTGACATCGACAGTAACTCGTGAAAGTAACATGAACATGGAACACACACACGCACACACAGACACTCTCCTACCCAACACATCCAAACAAACTATCCTACACTACGTATGAGCAGGTGGCCAAGCCGAACTACACCCCCCATGTAGGTGTCTGCACCCCCCACACCACCCCCTATTTTAATATTCTACCTCCTAGGCCATGCAAACAGACGCACAAAGCTAACCCACAACTACACATTACAGTCCCCCAAGAACACACACCACACACAAAACACACACTTACACACACTACAGCACTAAGAAACACACTTACACACAGTAACCTACCTGAACCGCAACACCAGAAGCACTGACTAACTGTCCATTAACATCGTGAGATTACACCTCGCACATCTGATGTTTTGGTACTGTGTTCTTTCGGACCTTAAGCCTCAGGATTATGCATGTCATTATGTAAAGCAGTCGGTATGTGGTAGGTATCCCATTTATATGTACCTCCATGGTTATGTAGATGTTGTTAACCTATCTATATATCTACATATATATGTATATCCCCATATATCACCATATCTCTCTCTCCCTCTCTCTCTCTATATATATGTATATGTGTATATATATATATATATATATATATATATATATATATATATTATATATATATATATATATATATATATATATATATATATATATATATATATATATATATATATATATATATATATATATATATATATATATATATATATATATAGTTATCAAACATACACCTTTCATTGGGTACATGCCGGTTTGTCCTATTTCAACACATTCCTACCTTTTGTGTTTTATCCTGTCAGTATGCACAACTGCCATTGGTACATCTCAGATATCTTAGTGATATGTTATTGTGATGAATGTGTACATGGTTGCGTGTTCTAATCCAGGCAGTGATATCTTACCTCTCAGAGCAGGCACTGGTAGTGCAAGGGTGATTAACGCACATTTCTGCGGTTGTGTGTTCCACTTGTTTATTATTCTGTGGAGAACTACCTATATATGCAAGCTGTGTTTAAGGTATACTATGTAATGTACATATCTGTGAAGATTCCTGTCAGGGATACTCCCCATTATTTGGAACTACATCCCTGATTACATTACATAAAACACCTCATTAACACTCCGGTGAATCCTTGCAGAGTGGGTGGTGAACAGTAACTACACCCCAGGGATCCCGTAAGTGGCTCTGCTCCACAGAGGGGCAGTTAGTTAATCGATGGGGTGGCGACAGCAGACACATTTTGCCTATGCTTATGAGTGGTCTCGGTGGTTGGCCATGTAGCTACCTATGTATCTATGAACCTGTACATATAGTATGGACACATGCTGATAGCTTAATTTACTGCTCAGGTATTGACTTACTTTGTGCCAATGGCGGTTGTGTGTACAATAGTTGAGGGCTACCTATGTAGGATGCACACAGTAGCCCACCTATACATGACAATTTACAGGTGGTCATGTATGTGTGCCATCCATGCTTGCTGTGTGTGCAGGTGGAGAAGGGTGTCAGTCCATGAGTGACTACACTGTCAGTGAGTGTGCTATACGTTCCCTCTTTGCCAAGGCATGGGCATACTGTGCACACCTCCGTCTGCCTACTGGGGCTAGCACAGGGTGTTCGTGGTCTGAGTTCCCCTGTGCCTGTGGGTCCCTTGGCAATGGTGGTGGGCTGTGAGGGCCTTCACCATTCTGTCCCTGCTGCAGCTGTTTCCGCAGGATCATATTGTGTAGCATGGCACATACTATGAAGATGTGGGCACACTTTCCTGGAGAGTACTGCAAGGCTCCACCAGATATGTCCAAGCAATGGAACCATGATTTCAGCATCCCAAACACGCACTCTATGATGATTCTGGTTTCTGTGTGTGCCTCATTATGGCATTCTTGCGTGGCTGTGTGTGCATTTCTGATGGGAGTCATCATCCACGGTTCCAGTGCATAGCCAGCATCCCCCACCAGGTGGCAAGATGGGATGTCCCCCCTGGCAAATACCTGATACAGCTGTGAGGCATGCCAGATGTGGAAGTCGTGATAGCTTCCAAGGCTGCCAGCACATACATCCATGATAATGCCCTGGGCATTGCACATGACCTGGCAGTTGATGGAGGGGAATCCCTTGCGGTTTATGTAGCACCTACCCTGCTCACTGGGTGGTGACTTGATGTGTATGTGCGTGCAGTCTATTACACCCAGTACCTCCAGGTAGTCTGCCACTCGGTGGAAGAGACGCATATTGCTGGCCAACTCCTCCTGTGTTTTGAGGAAGTATATGTGCTCAGTGGCATGTGGGAACATGGCATCCAGGAACTGGTGGAGTACCCTGGATGCTGATGCCTGTGAGATCCCCATGATATCCCCAGTTGGCCTTTGGAAGGTACCTGTGGCTAGTATTCTCAAGCTTACACATACCTTCGTGTCCACTGGCATGGGTTCTCCTCTGTTACTTCTGGCTCTGAGACGTGGCCGGCACAGCTCAACAAGTTGCTGTATGATGTCCCTGTCCACCCTGTAATGCTCTATCTCCAGGTCATGTAGCCCCTGGTAGGTTACTCTGGGTCTGAACACTCTTCTCCTCCTCCAGTGCCTGAGATGGTTGTCAGCATCATCCTCACACCACCGTCAGTCTCCAACACATGCTGGTGAATCAAAGCTATGGTGGCCTCTAATATATACATATTAAAATTTCCCCGTCTGTGTACACCAATGGTGCAGAGTGTCTGGGAATACACAAGTGTGTGTGTGGGGCTTTCACACCTTATACTATTGTGCAATGGATGATGCTGGTGTAATTAGGTGTGTTTGTGCTATTCCAGCTGCAGGGTATCTTAATTATTGGTTTTACAGCAGGTACTGCTATTGTGGGGACTTTGGTGTTGACTTACGCTTGTCTGACGTGATTCATCTATTGCGCTTTATATTTATTTTCAACTTGATTCCCCTCCCATTGTCAGGCATGCATCCAGCTGCCGCCTTTCCTGTTTTGTGCTTCCACAACCAAGGATTGTGATGGGAAATGTGTTATGTAGCTGATCTACTGCAAGTTTGCTTTGTTCTGTTGTGACAGTTCTCTTTTCTTTGCTGTATGGCATTTCTCCTTTCCTGTTCTGCAGGTAGCTGCTAGCAGCCTTGTTAGCTGTTGTCTATGGCCCACTGTGAGTTTCTAGGTGTTAATTACTCATTTGTACTCCAATTGCCATGCTGCAGCATTTCCTTATTGTCTTCCCATATCCTTCCTGTTTCAGCTGTGGTGCATGCCACGCACAGCCATTTACTGGGTTTCGTACTCGTTTTCATCCACGTTCACATGAAGTTTTGATTACCTTGTGTGCTCTCAGCTAAGCAAAGCTATGGCTACTTCCACACCCCTATCCTGCGGCTTTGCTTCGCAACACACAACATGGATTAGCAATGATCCAATGTGCTTACAGCTACGGTGGCGCGCCCCTCTTTTGTTGTCATGTTTACCTCCAGGCCACTCTTCGGTGTTGTAACACTACACCGTGTGGTACATCTTTACGCTGGAGGGGCGTTTGTGATTCAGTATTACTTGACTCATTTGCATGGCATTGACTGCTAGTTCCTAGTTACTGCACGGAACATTTTCACAAACTCTTAGCTAGCCTGGTGCCATGGTTGTGTTGTAGCATGCGTGACATTGACTATTATGGGGATATCATGAATTGTGTTACATTACAGTTTTATGACATCTAAATATATTTTCCTTGTGATCCCGTTTGTGCACCGATGAACTGCGATTTTACTTTGCATTAGTGTGGCCATGACATTAAATGTTATTTTTTATATGTTGTGCATGTTGTTTTATGCCATTGGCTATATATTTAGCCATTGGCATATATTAACATTATAATACGTAAGTTTGGTCCACTTTCATGGCTCCGATTTTATGGTTGACAAAATGTAAACCGTTTGTTTTGGTTTACATTTCTACATGCTTATGCTATGCCTGCACCACTTCATGAATCGCTATATACCTTCATTTGCATGCTACACTGCTGCGCATAGGGTAATTAGCATACACACACCGGGAGCTGTGCAGCTTTGGTGTACGCTGGTAGTGCAAGTGGAAACAGCTCTTACTTGAATCGCTCGGCAGCCATATTTGGCGCTAGATCGTCGACGCTACTCCGGCGCATGGTGCAAGCTTCATGAATCTCGGGGAGAGTCTCTTTAATTAATGGCAGGTGTGTACCCAAGAAGACTGAATGCTGTAATTAAATCAAAAGGTGCTTCAACAAAGTATCAGTTTAAGGGTGTGCATACAGAACAAAGAATTAGTTTAAGGGTGTGCACACTTATGCAACCAACATATTGTATGTTTTTTATTTTTTATATTTTTTTCCCTAACAGATTTGTTTGTTTGTCAATTGAATTGTTCAGGTTAAAGGTCACATTAAAGGTGGAAAAGGTTTTGAAATGATTTATTGTGCTCTCATTTTTTTATATCACAAAAACCTGGCATTTTAACAAGGGTGTGTAAACTTTTTATATCCACTGTACATATATATATATATATATATATATATATATATATATATATATGTGTGTGTGTGTGTGTGTGTGTGTGTGTGTGTGTGTGTGTGTGTGTGTGTGTGTGTGTGTGTGTGCATGCATATATATACATATCACTCTCTGCATATATATTATATATATATATATATATATATTATATATATTATATATATATATATATATATATATACATATATATATATATTATATATATATATATATATATATATATATATATATATAAATATATATATATATATATATATATATATATATATATATATATATATATTTATTTATTTAAATATTGCATACAATGTTTTGCTTTACATATTATATAGATAATTATACACATGGGGTGGGTGGGTTGATGTTTATGTGTGTTGTTGGATTTACAAGTAAACATTTGCTTCTGACACCCTGCACAGCATTGTAAATCTAGAAAACATCACCTCTGGGGAATGCTACCAAAACAGAATTGTTAAATTTTATTAAGGCTTTACCCTGCAAAATCTAAGTTTCTAAAATGAATACACAGATATTACTAATTCCTTAACTGAGTCTGCATACTAGCCTTTTGTTTCAGTTTGTTTTCAGATGCTTCACACTATTTTTTAAAAATGTTATCTTAAAACGTACATGCCATTTATTTGCATATTCATGCTTAACTTATAAGATGTGCTATAATTGAAACGTTCCATGTTTATGTCTTCTTTGCCTGGAATGTTGCTGGTATAAATGATTGCCTTCTGTTAGTGAGAGATATACGATCAAAGAATATAGGTTATGAGCTGATTAGTATTACTTTCCCAGAGTGTGCAGTTAATTGGTAATACATTACCTAGTTAGTCATACTGTTTGTTAATATCTGCCAATAAATTCATATTTTTCTTCCTTGACATTTTTTGCAACTAGCAGGTCCCGCAGGAAAGTTTTATTTTCACTGTTCTCTTTATGACATGACCACCACTTGTACTCGGTTTATGAGGTACATGTATCATTTAGAGTCCAGACTGTATATAAAGAGGGACAGTCTCTGAACAATGATTGAACATCACTCTGTTTTTGTGACAGCTATGGCCTAATTCTTTCTTGTTATTTATGAGCAATGAACACTGACTGTGAGTAGGGTAAAATAGAACAGTGGCAAAAAAAAAAAAATAAAATCAGCTTTGTACTTTATTTTGTCACTTTATCTTTTAATAGCATTTTGTGATACTAACTTTCTTACACACACCAATATAAAGCTTCACTACAGGAAACTCCTGTTTTCTAGCGTACTCTTGACTAAGTAGTGTTTGTTAGTATTTGTAAAGACACACTTGTTTACCAAAAATACACTAGCCATTTACTATATGACATGGAGTTAATAAAGTCATAGTAAATTGTTTACAGATAACATTACTGAGGAGTGAACCTTGATCTGATACGCTGTTAAATGGATTAAGTGCCAGGAAATCAAAACATATATTGTTTGTTCATTCTAATTCATAAATCTCTACCTGCCAATCATCAAAAGTACTTTTTGGTTTTGTATTTAGGCCTGTATTCAGAAACAGTTCTGGTCCTGAGCAGTAAGGCTGCAGCAAAAGGGCCTTTTCATGCAGTTAAGGAAAAGCAATTTAGAGCCACTTATTGGCTAGTCTGCATGTTTCTGAATCACTCTGTTATTACCAAAGGCAGTAACAGGCTCTTTTAAGTTGCCCTTGTATTATCACCTCTGGCTGTTGATGCTGGAACACAGGCATCACCATCATTCATTCTGCCACAAAGTCAAACACACACACACACACACACACACACACACACACACACACACACACACACACACACACACACACACACACACTCCACTGATTTTAAAGAATGTCCCCAATTTGCCACTGCCCCTTTTAAATCATGAATGTTTACAGTCTTTCAGTAATACCATATTAATGTTCAGTAAATGCATCTGGATACAAGACCTGCTGCTTCATTACCTTTTTAAGTGGAATAGCGTTACATGAAGAAATATTTCATGGTGACATCTAATATTTCCCCAGGCTTTATCTAGAAGTCTTGAGCATGACCTCCATATATCATCCACTATTACAGCCAGTAAATAATGCAGACATTAAAGTATGTTTCATGCTGTAAACACTGATTTCTTTTAACATTTTAATAACATTTTAATTGGAATATGGTCATGTTATTGAGTGTGGCTGGTGTCTGCTGTTTCCCCTGTAGGCATTTTATACTGCAAAACCTGTTGTTCCACTAACTTTTGATGTGTCTTAGGATGATGTTTAACAGTACCTGGTGTCTAGTGTTTCTCTCCCCAGTATTGCAGGAAATGGTTCTTGGTCAAGGAAGTGTGACAGACACACATACACACGCACAAACACACGCACGCATGCACACACACACACACACACACACACACACACACACACACACACACACACACAAAACATACACATTTTACACCACTTATACCCCTACATACACTCGCACACCCTGCCATACACAATCATACCCCCCCCCCCAACAGTACCTATCAGCTTAAATCTCCAGCATTTACTTCCATAAACATTTGGCTGAAATAACTAACACTCAGCTGTGTAAAACACTTGCCACACACATTTCTGAGGGAAAGCATTTGTGTAAATAACACAGCACACCATACCTCTCAACTGTCCAGATTTTTGCCTTATATTTTTGGTCTGTTTCTCATAAAATCTATGGTTTTCTCACAAATCACTGGAATGATCTTAGGACTGAAGTCATTAAATAATGACAAGCACTTAGGGTTCAGACTTCATACTCTTCAGAAAAAATGCATACTAAGACAAATACAAATCCTGTCATTCTGTCAACTTTTTGAGTGTATAAGAACAATATTTAAATCTGTCCCTATTTTTGGGCCTTTATCTCCCCATTATGTCATGCTTCATCCAAATTTCTTATGCTAAGTGGTTAAGAGGTTTATAGCCCACTCCGCAGAATTCTTCTTCACTATTTGTATTAGGCCAGGTAGAGAGCCTTTCACCCACAGTGTTGCACCTCTTAGAGATAAGGCATTCAGTTGTCTCTGAATCAGAAACTGTTACTGTCAGTGGTAAAAAGAGTTTATCACTGGTAATACCATTTCTGAATCTCAGCCTTAGATTTGTCAGGACTTGTATCTGTTGTTTGATCATTCTAGTTCATAAATCTCCAGTTTCAGATAACAAAAGTAGTATTTCGGTTTTGTATTTCTCTCTATTGCAGCATTTTATTGTGAAAGGTTAACAACCTAGTAATTCAGTCTTATATTATTCTTATTTATGGTATACAATTCTATTATCACATATATAGAGACCATTCTCCCTTAAATGGACATCCTCTATAGCATACCTGGGACTGTATAAAAAGAGAAGCCTGAAGTCAGTCTAGAAATGTTTTCATAAAATGTAAATTATATTGCATTTTTATGAAATCATGAAAAACAGTATTCAATGAATATGTATATATGACTACAAATATGTTAGTCGTAAGCAAATACTGTACCAAGCCAAATATTCAATATTTCCAGTGTGTCATTTTGTTTGTGTGATTGGCAGCTTTGTTTGGTGCATGGAAAAAAAAACAAAGTGTGCATTTTTATGCAAAAGGATGGCCTAAGGAATTTTCCCTTATTTGATGGAGGCTCACTACAACACAGTCAGAGAACCCTTGGACTTTATAATGAGCATATATCTTTATATCAGGAATAACATACTTGATCAGGTTTGTTTTCTCACTTCCAGTAGAAATGCCTGTGATGACTATTGTTCCGTCTCCTTTGTATGTGCTTCTTGGCATAAAGCAATAACATTTTTTCATGAGTTTTCTGTCCTGTGAAAACAAGGGCAATTTTAATTTGACCTAGTACAAAGCATGTAAAGTGTCTCATGTTTTGCTTCTATTACTCATTTTTAAAATATTTTTGATTGTTCACCTGTATTCAAAGAAGTCACAATCTTCCATTTATAGCTCAACAGTTTAAATGCATCATCATCACCATACTGTTTTCTATCATTTTATATATGGGATTGGAGTGTCCCATCAGCTGTCCCTATCTTTTTTGACAGTCACGCAAGACTGTTGGAAGATTTTCTCCCATGCAATCCATCCATCTCTTTCCAAGACATCCTCGTTTTTTTCTTGCCTTCTTCCTCTCTCTATTAAATCCTCTTCACCAAATTGTCTTCTGCTTTCCTGCACATGTACTTGAAAACAATAGTAATCTGTTTTATTTGACCTTTTCTGTAATTGGAAGAAAAAGAGGTTTCAGATGGGGGCACAGCCTGGTTTCAACTGGAGGCACAGCCTGCTGTAGTATCCCACTATCACCCATATATTTATGCACAAACTTTTTTTTTCCAAATCACTGGTCTTTTACTATCACAGATAAAGTCAGAGATGTATTTCTGTATTTTTATATATGGGCAGAAAATAATACAAAGGAGGAGCCTGTAAGAAAATAGGTACTTTGGAGCAATTAACTTTCTGACTGTCTGAAATCTGCAAAGAAAGTAAAAGAGTAGAGTTTTCCATCTAGCAATCATATGTTGCAAGTGCTGCAGGAAGGAAAGCATCTTTATATCTTCCAATTTACCAAGGTTAGTGTGCATCTTAATCCCAAAATATGTAGTTTCTATGACAGACCTCACTGGAGATTTAAATAAGGTGTTGTGGTTACCATGTAGTAAGAGTATCAAACTGAAGGTGGCAATTTTTCCTTAGTTAACCACAAGCCCTGTATTACCTGTAAGCATGCCCAGTTTATTCAGAATAGGTTGTAAATGCTTCTCTGGGTTGTTTAGACAGATTACACAGTCATCTGCAAACCAAGTACTTAATGGGCAAAATTAATTCTTTAGTGCAATGTAGGTTGATGCATGTTTCTGCTGTAAATAATGGTCTGTAACTGAAATGGTAAGAATAAAGTTGAGTAGAAAAAACAGGCAGCCCTGGCGGGTGCCATGTACCAATGTGTTGGGAGGTGATAAGAACCCACTAGTAAAGATTTTTGCTGTGGGGATATTGTATAAAAGCTTAGTACATTTATTATTTCTTGGGGTCTTTTATAATATTCTAATATCTCCCATATGAAGGTTCCATTGGGTAGAGTTGAATGCTTTGTGGAAGTCTATCAGCAAATCCCAAGTAGGTGTATTTTCTAGATGACACATTTTTTCTATATTTAGACATGTTCTAATAGCATTTGGACAACAGACTACCATTAATAAAACCTAGATGACTTGGAGGCACAAGATGTGTTATCACCTTTTCTAATATGGGGGCCAATATTTGTGCAAATATTTTCAGGTCTGTATTTAAAAGGGAGATAGGTCTGTAATTACATCCATCTAGTTTGGCCTTATGCAGTTTGGGGAACCTTACCTTAGGCCATATCATAAGGAAAGCACAATATGGATAGAGCCAACTGAAAAAAAAAATACAACAGGGGGCAGATATTGTTACTAAAAGCTTGTGGAAATCTATCGACAGAACACCCATCCTGGAGATTTGCCCTTGGTGATGTATTTGATTGCTGTTGTTGTGATCTTCTGGAGGGTAATGGGAAATTTATGAGGTATGAGAAGTTTAGTCACCAAACCAAAGAGTAGCTAATGAAACTTTATATTGTTCATTGGTCATGACCATTATGCCATTGTGTATATCAGCACTGACGTTTTTAAAGGAAATTGAAGGTATATGATAAATGAAGGCTGTTAATGGTATAGTGGTCTTGACAAATGAACAGAAAGAGGTTTCATTATTTACTCTTTTTAAAAATTAAACAGTATATGAGAAGGTTAAAAAAAAGAGGATGATTTTTGTGCTTTCCCTATTTTTATTATTATTTATTAGATTGTTACTAATTGTTATTGTACAATGGTGCCATAAGAACTTTTTCAAGTACAGTTTCCATGATTATGTCATATTTTTGAGATACACCACAAGTAGCATAGAGGATGAATGGTTCACTTAAAATAAATGCATTGAAATCACAGAAGAAGGGAATCAAAACAAGGACAATATTTTGAAACCTATGCAGGAATTCATTTAGTCCTTCACCAGAGACTCTTAGCATTTTCTGGAAAAGACCATGAATGTTATAAGCAGAGGTGCTGATCTTACCAATGTTTTATTGATTATAATTGACATAAAAGCACTCTGTACTTCCAGGAGTGGAAATGATTATAGCATTTTAAGTAAAAATAATTGATTTTGTACATCTAAGGTGAATTCTGTCATTTGCGTTTTACAATTGTTGTTTGAAAATATAATTTATGTTTAAAGATTTCATTTGTAGCAATGGGGGATGCTATGGCCATCATTTTTGCAAGTTCGGTTCAAAATGAATGAGGAGAGACATATTAACATGAGTTAGATGATTTAAAAAAAATATTTGATTTATACTTTATTGATGATTTGTTTGTGATATGGAAGGGTAATGTTACTGAGCTGGAACAGCTTATAATTTTACTAAAGCTTACCTCACCTTTTTCAAACTTTACCTTCAATAAGGGCATCAAAAGTATTTTATTTATTTTATTTTTACTTTTTTCTGGGGTAAAGCACTGATCTCCATAGAACTTTTGCAGACTCATCCCAGGAGCAATGGCTGGTTAAGCGGATTGCTCAGAGTCACAGTTTTCCTAAATTTTGAACATCACCGAGTCAACCCCTTGTTAAATCTGTGCCTTAGCAAGTCCAAAGGCCCTCAGAAAAAACAATACCTGACACCACACACACTGTCACTCTTAGCGGAGCCCAAACACTAAGCCCCCAAGGCAAGCAAACTCACTTCCCAGGACTCTCATCATAGGGACTCCATTCATTATAAAATATACTGATGCCCCTCTAACCAGGCTGAAGAAGGAGAAGATATGGCTGTTAATTGCCTATCTGGAGCCAGGATCCCCCAAATCATGCACACACTCTAGTCACTATGCTACATGTACCAGTATGATTTCAACATAGTCCATGTAGGTGTACATGACCTAGCATGTACCTCCCTGGATTATATGAAGAGAGATATTATAGAGCTTCTAGACTATGTGCCTCGGGCTGGTATGAGCATAGCACTGAACAGCATATAATATGATGCCACAGCATGAATAAGAAATAATTGATTTCAACAACTGGATGTTTTTCTGGAGTCAGTCTAAGGGGATCCAGTATTTCTCATCTTAGAAAAACATGGTCTACAGACCATGTTGCTTTGCCAAGGATGGCCTGCACCTTTCACCTCTATGCTTTTGAATACTTCCTAAAACTTTATCGACCCCCATACCACCTTTTTTAAGCAATGCCAAACTGGCAAACCTACTGACACAGCAAATTCAACTCAACTGAACCTCAGGATGTTACTGCTCAATACCAGGAGTCTAAACAGAAAAACTACACTCCTTCCAAGCCCTCCACAATCTCGAGAATATAGACATCTATGCAGTTACTGAGACTTGTTTTAAAGTGGCAGAGACTACCTCAGCAGTGCAAGGTTTCAGTGCATTCCACATTTTATAACGGTAGCTGTGCAGACAATGGCTAAAGGTGGAAATGCCTTGATCTACATCAATAACAAGCATACCTGTAGGGTGGTTAAACAAGATGATGGGCTGGAGTTCCTGTACATGCAGATCCCTGCAGACAAAGTACTGTACCATATCATAGCCAGTTATGGGTTACCCTGCATGTCCCAATAAGCTCACAATGCATACTTTGACCTGCTGGAGACACTTACCATCCAACCTAACACCCTAATCATGGGAGACTTTAATTACCCCTCTATAGAATGGGAATCATACATGGCCTCAAATCTAGATGGATAGAGATTCCTGGACTTTATAAATGCAAACACCTTGACCAAATAGTGAATATGACTGCTAGAGGTTCCAATATACTGGACCTTGTGCTCACAACTATGAGAGAACACTGTACCCCCCCCCACCCCCCAAGTATCTCATCCTCCTGGATGAGGTCTGACCATAAATCTGTATCCTTTGAAATCAAAATCAACTCTGTAATCCTATTAAAACCTATAACAGTTAGGAACTATTCCAAGGCAAATTACATGTTATTAAGTGATGGTTTCTCAAAAATCAGTGCCAGTCCAAACCCCGAAAACAGCCTATGCTGAATTGCTCCCAGAAACTCTGTACAACCATGTCCATGGCTGCACAGAGGCTGCTGCACCTACCAGAAGTAAACCCAATAGTAGGCCAAGAAACAAACTGTCCTGGTGCATCCCATTTTAAACAGAATATAAAACAAAAGAAAAAATATAGCAAAAATCAAGAAATTTAATTCCCATAAAGACAGGCATTCTCTCATTAAAGTAAACAGGCACCTAAGACGACTATTTAGATCAAGCAAAGCCAACTTTGAGGTAAAAATAAACTCCCAGATGAAAGATAACCATAAAGCCAACAACTATGCCAGAAACCTCAAGGGAAGCACACAGCAATGAACTGCTGGTTATTACAATTATGGTTATTCAATTAAAAAATAATTTTCTGAACTTTCATGTCATGCATATACATGGTTAACTACTCACTCTTTAGTGTGTCTATATAAAAGTGAACATGTCTGACAAACGAGTCTTCAGTGCAAATGAGCACTAAGGACAATAATGAGTGTAAAAAATATACTTGTTGCCCAGTTTTACTTGTGGAAGTTGGTGCACGTTCATGGCAACAATATTTGTGAGACAGTGTTCTAAGGTACCACACTCCAAATGTTATTAATGGTGTTCCACTCAATTTTTACTAATAAAGAACAGTATACAGATACTGTAAGTATACATAGCAATAATTATTTATAGCAGTGGATATCATATGAATTATATGCATGACTGGGGGTATTCTGACAATTATGTTTCTGTACTTAAAAGTGTGTTTTCTGCCCTTGGATCGACTTCATAATTCATAGGTTCACCATCCATTGGTCAAGATTCCTCTTGAACAAGGCCAGAGGTGCTCTCTGCACATGTACCGGGGATTTTTTGTTCACACAGCATAGGAGTCTGGGATGAATCTGTCCCTCCCTCCAGTTCTATTTATAACCGTGTCAAGGTTTAAGTCTCTCTCCTTGGTTGTCTGGATAGGGGGATCTTTTTGAGGTGAAGCATATTCATCAATGATAGTCATATACAGATGAATGTATAACCAGGACCTGGTCATGTCACACAGACATACATGGTTAACCACTCACTGTTTAATGTGTCTATATAACTAATGTGTGTGGCGGAAAACACATTTTCTGTGGAAAGGAGGAAAAAAGAAGTATGTGGAAAAATATATGTTTGTGATTTTACATAGGTTTGAATCCCACATTGTACAAATTACTTTTATTAGTGTGTAAAGACACACAAAAAATGTGTTCGGTCATAAAATGTAATCCCCCAGTACAAGTCTGAAAAGTTAAGGCATCTAACAGGTACAGCAACATCCAACCCATAAATTAATGCCAACTGTCACATTACCCTTCCTATTTCATAAGCTGCCTTCCTCTCTGTTTGGTATTGTTGCTCTCTGCTTAACATTGTGTAAATACAGTTGACATGGTTGTGTGGTTTTACACACTGACTGTTAAACATGATATTCTGAATTGGTAGAAAAACACTTTATGCATGCTGTATGACCTGTGTGGACATAGCAGAAGCTAGAAAGGAAGGTACCCAATTTAGGGCTCAAAGATGAGGTGTATAGGAGTCCAGAATATTCACTGGACTCTGTGTAATATGCCACACCCATAGACTTTTGCAGGGGGACTATACTGGGTCTCAATATAAATAAAAGGCTTGGAATAGTCTTGCCAA
Source organism: Protopterus annectens (assembly GCF_019279795.1). NCBI lineage: Eukaryota > Metazoa > Chordata > Ceratodontiformes > Protopteridae > Protopterus > Protopterus annectens. The sequence goes on from NC_056735.1 coordinate 432,703,700, forward strand.
GGCTGTCTCCAGTGTGTCTGGCATTCCAAACACTGGAAAGCAATGCAGGCTCCACTGCAACAACCTGAAAAGGCACAAATAGGTACAACTCAACTAGTGGCTGGATAAGTTTAGGACTGCTGACATCTCACAGTTATTTATGTATACAGATAAAAATACTTAAAATTATATTCAAAGCTGGAGATAGGCAAGACTGGTATGAATAGTGCTCTTCTCTTTTTCTCTCTTCTTTTTTTTTTTACAGCTGCCCAGTAGATTTCAGTGAACAGGGAAGCCCATGCCTAATGCTAAGAAAAACTAAGAGAAGCAACGGGTATGTATGCAGTATAAAATTATTATTTTATTAAAAGTATTTTTATTCTATACATTGGTAGCAAATTAAGCATGCTTATCTTAACTGTAAAATCAAGCAGGCATGCTTCATTCTGTAGCTCAAAGTCATTGTAGTAGTCAATTGTAATAGTGTATTCAAATGCTGCGGGTTCAAATCCCACAGGTAACTAATACATTGTAAAATAATTAAAATATTAAATATTAATTTTCAACAAAATTGGAATAAATGCCATGTTGTTAATGTAATATATTATTTGTAAAAATATATGTGCAATATATGCATATTGCAACAATTACTCAGAACAATTCTCAGACATAGTTTGTAGTTTTTAAAAAGTATACTTAATGTATAAGTAAACATATATTAACACTGTAGTAATTTATTATATGTGACATGATGGTACTAATTATCGTTTTTTTTCTCTCTTACCCTACCCCTTATCTCACTTTTTTATTTTTATATGTATGCTATTATGTTCTGATGCCATAAATTTTTGACAACTGACAAAATGATTTCCAGCACAGGGAGGTAGGCCAAGCAGTGTTGCTCAGCCTGCCACCCCTCCAGAAGCTGCTGCACTGAGGTCCAGCACATCTGGGACATAGCCTGACAGTACTGCCTCTGCAGCCCCTGAGCTACCTGGGCCCTCAACATCAGGTAGTATTACCCTGGCAGTAGAAGGTACCATTGGTGCATGCCTGAACCAAATGGAGAAGATGCTAAATGTAATGCTTAGAAAATAAAAACATCAAGCAATCCAACAGGAAGCTGAGGAAGAGGATGAGGACCAGATTCTCACTGTCCCCATGCTTGACAGGCATGGGCCTCGAATATCCCCTCCTCATCCTCAGTCATGTTGTTCCCCAACCTTTTGTGTCCCTCACTGGCCCTGTCTCTGTCTTGTTTGTCCTGTTTGTCTGCACCCACTACCTCACCTACCCTACCCTGACATACCTGTGTCCCTTACCCAACATTACTCTCTTACTGAAATAAAGGAAAAACACTGGTCACCTGTCTAACAAAAAAATGTCATCCCATACAAAGCTCTCCACTTCGCCCATGTGTCTCCTCGACACACTTGATTCAGTCCAGTTGGCAATACAACATGATTGCGTCATAGTCACCCATCTTTGTTGAGACGACAGTCCAAATTCATCCAATATTCTATCCATGTTCATTTCACTCTGTTTAAAAAGTGGATAGCTATGGTTCTTTCCTAATTCCCTACTGCATATTGCTATATTGCTTCCCTTTTGTTCTTCTCCTGTACTTTCTCCCCATTTCACCACTTTCCTATCTACCCACAAATCACAAATTGCACATATAAATAATAAATCCCTAATAAAGGCCTTCACTTTTTGTGCTTTGCATTTTTATGAAGATTGGCATTGCATATCAATGCCAAATGACAGTGAATGGCTATTTATGTTCTATGGCATGGTGTGGTTACCTCTGAGTAATGCTGCTTAATCTAGCTTTAACTAAAGGAACACACAGTTAAAGTAGAGTAAAGGCAGTACTTTGAAACATTTAGTCTAACATTTATTTTGCCTGATGAATGTATAAAAATGTCATCCATATGTGTACTGTAGACATAAATCAATTGACTGATGTTTGTTTTTCTACATTACTTCACTGTACTCTTTGTCTCTCATATTTTTAAAAATAATATCACATTTACTTAAGTAATACTATTCTGACAACATGTGTAAAAAAATTAGATTGAACTGGATTTGAACCCTGTGTCATTTATTCTTAAAATACAAATTACCTGCTCTTCACCTGTAACCACAAAGAAAGGAATGCAGTAGGTGTTTTTCTTATACTCAGTACTCTCCAAAGTACTGACTGCCATGCCTCTCAACTAAGCGTGTATGTGTGGAAGAAGGTGAACCAATAGAAAAATCATTTTTTTTCCAAAGTAAGCAGACATCCACATTTGCTTATTGCTTAACTCCATGCAAACAGGGAAGTCACTTGCAATAGCATTTCATGCTTTAAAAATCATGACAAAACATTTCAAGTATAAAGTATAGTATAAACACCATATTATCTGCCAGCTATTTCTGTCATAGATTACATGCATAATTACTTCTTATGTTCAAGTTGTATTCATGAAATGTGAATCTCACTTGTGCAAACACTTTGCCTTCGATTGTGCATACCAGTTGATCGGCAATGCTCTACGGAAAGAGCTGATTGACTTGTATTAGTATGTTTAATACCCAGTCAGTCTTCCTCCCATTATAATCCATTTAAAAACACAGCCAAATGGAAAGCACTTGTTAGTGACTGAGCAAATATTTACTCACACTCATGTGTGCCCTGCACCCATGCACTTGAAAATGGATATGTCTGTAGTAGTCTCCAATGTATACTGACAATAGACATTGAGATTGTCTTATACATGTCTTTATGCGGACATTAATTCATCACAAATATGAACACACATGCATACACAGTTGCATCCATGCTGTTCACAAAACATGTGTGTGTGTGTGTGTGTGTGTGTGTGTGTGTGTGTGTGTGTGTGTGTGTGTGTGTGTGTGTGTGTGTGTGTGACTGTAAGTGTGTAATGTACACAACACTTTGAGAAACAGGCACATATGCATCACTTCTGCAACATACATTCCTAACAGCTTATTGCATTTAGTTGGGGAAGCTATCTTTTAAATTATACCTGTGCAATGGAATCACAACAGAAAGTCCTAATTCCACACTTGGCGCACTCCTCTCATAACAGGTTAGGTTACCCACATCATATAACGAGGATCTGCTCATCTATACAGACCAGCACGACAAGGCAAAAGCATACTTTGGGGATGGTGCAATTATTATTTACTGTGTTCTGAATATGGGAAAATTACATAGATGAAGGTTAGTTTACCACAGCAGCCACAGTATGTGTCTGTAAGTATGTATAAGTGTGTGTGCGTAGTCAGTAGAGCATGAATCTGTATTCTGCTGTCACAAATCCAATCCCATGCAGAACAAATATTTTGACAGTTGCAAATTCATACACAACCATTTCATACAGACCTCCCAACATCTTCTTCTAAACATCCACTGATGATGTCTGTGACACCCTTGCACTGGCCCAGCAATCAAGGAGCCTCGATCCTCACCACTAACACCAGTGAGGGGCATCCATATAGGGAAAGGATAATAAATTCACACACAGTAAAGTACAATTTCTCTTTAGAGCACACAGAGATCACAGTCAGTCTGGGCCTGGTTTCTCCCTTTATCTCCAGCTCCCCAATAAGACTCCCCACTGGCACAGCTATAGGGTCCAGATCTCAGCCTAGTGGGCAAGCTAAAACCTCCACCACCCTCTCTGTTCAACTAGTGCTTCATGTCCCTGCCCAAGTAGCTGACACACACACACACTTTGAGATAAGAGTTATATACAACCACACAGACACTTCTGGGGAAGGCTGACACAGATTATCCAGTTGTACCCTTTTACCCAGACCACATGGTAGTACCACTTGCCACCACCCACTAATATTAATCAGCTACTAAAAGGCTCTTATGAAATGGAGGACAATTATACTGTGCAATATTATTATCCAAATGGTAAGTGTGACTGAACAGCAAGGCTATTGGAGTGGCCTTATACAATATCACTGAATACATGCAATGTACTTTTAGAGCTTAAATTATCTCTACACAAAACAGCCACAGTTAAAAGGTTTAAAAATATTTAATAATAAATGATAAAAACACAAGACAATATTTCTTACTACGCAGTGCTAGTCAAGAGTTCAGAGATCACAGGAAAATGCTTAAAATAATACAGTAGAATAGTTCTGATATCAACACAGAAAAACACTTAGTCTAATCTTCCTAATTCCTAGCTATTTATAAGAGAAACACTAAAGTCTAAGATCCTACATACATACATACAGATGCAGGCAGAGTGGTGAGTTGGATGTTCTCAAGACAAATGCTCAATGCTCTCATTCTTTCTGTCCCTAAATTGATAACACAGTACCACTAATTCATTTCATATTATATCTTTTCTTTCTGGTTCCAAGGCTAACAGAACTCAGAGGTTAATAGCCTTTTTGATCTTGCACCTGGTCAGGATGCCAGAGCAATAAAATAAATTATACATGTAAATAGCCATTAACTCTTCACCTAACTTAAGTAACTCTGCTAAGCCAACCATAGTACTGTACCCACATAGCACTGTTAATCTACTGCTCATCCCATCTCCCCAGGAGTTAGGTAAAACTATCCCAGCAATGTTCTGCTTTCCATAAGCAACTAAAACCAGGAGAAGACATATAGACATTTTGTAAATCAATCTGTTATCCTTCTCAACTAAAACCAGGTGAAGACATATATTAAATCAATTTGTTATCCTTCTCAACTATATCAAGCATCATCTGCTCTCTCAGAGTCTTATTCTACATCTCTCTGCTTTTACTGTGATAGTAAATCTATCACAGGAATCCTAAACTGAGGAATATCTTCTAAAATGCAATATTATATTGTAGAGAATGAATGTATCCTATCTGTTAGTTAATATGTATGTTAATGTGTCTTCTATGGAAATTGTATGTCAAAAGTCCTGTCCTTAAAACTATGTTTTGTAAAAAATTGTTCTTTTGGAGCTTTTATCCCCAGGCCTCCACTAAAAATGGACTTGTAATCCAGTTGGACTCTCCCGGTCAACAAATGTAAAATAAAATAAATAAAATAAATAAATAAACTCTGGCCTCAAAACAATAGGCAGAATGCCTCCCTCTAGACATCTCGGCTCTGAGGTTTAGATAAAAGTATTTCACAATGCTTGACTTAGCTGTGTTACAGCAGAGTGCACTGTTGTTACATTTTTGCAGTTCCACATCTAACAGCATTTTCTTCCTTTTAATTGAACAAGCCTGTGGCTTATATTAATATTTACAAATGACAGAGTTAGCTACAAAATTCTATCTGGCTAGGCTGGCAGCCTTCACCTTTCTTCACACATCCCCCCCCCCCCCCGGGAACTCAAACTAGATTTTCAAGTGCCTCTTGAGAAATGTTGCTTGAGAGGGATAGGTCTATCTGAGTATACCTTACCCCATTCCCTGTCTTGAGAGACCATCTGTGTTGGCATTGCTAACCCCACTGTGGTGCTGCACTGACATATATGTTTGCAACCCTAGTCTCCATCTTAGCAACTGGGCATTTTACTGGCTGGCTCTGTTTAACCATGTTAGGGGACTGTGATCTATCACAACAGTGAATTTACTTCCATACAGATAAGGCTGAAGTTTCTGCAATGCCCACACTATGGTTAGACATTCCTTTTCTGCAGCTGCATAGCATTCCTCCCTGGGATGGAGCCTATGACTGAGATAAACCACTGGGTGCTCTTCTCCCTCTGAAGAAATCTGGCTAAGTACAGCCCCCACCCAATGGTTTGAAGCATCCACCTGCACACCAAATTCTTTGCTGTAATCTGGATTGGATAACACAGTGGGTCCTCCCAAATGTTCCTCAAGCTCTTGGAATGCCTGCTCAAATGCTGGGGTCCACACTACCTTATCTGGCCTGTTTTTCCTTGTCAGGTCTGTGAGGGGAGCAGCTATAGTACTATAACTGGGGATGAACTTTCTGTAATATCCTGCTGTCCCAAAGAATGCCCTCAACTGCTTTTTGGTAGCAGATGCAGGCCATGCCAGAATGGCTTCCACTTTGGCAGGGTCTGGACTGATCTTAACACTCCCCACTCTACGTCCCAGGTAGGAGACCTCTGCCATACCCACCTGACATTTCCTGGGATTAATCATCAACCCTGCCCTCTGTAGTCTGTCCAACACCTCCCTGACATGTTGAAGGTGCTCTTGCCAGGAATAGTTGTAGATGGCAATATCATCTAGGTAAGCAAGGGCAAACCATCCTGCTCTTGCTAAGATGTGATCTACCAGCCTTTGGAAAGTCGCGGGGGCATTTTTTATCCCAAAGGGGATCTTTGCGAGGTCATACAATCCAGAAAGACTCATGAAGGCTGACTTTTCTCTAACGCTGGGAGTCAAGGGCACCTGCCAGTAACCCTTGGTAAGATCAATAGTTGTAAGAGAGCCCCACCCAGCTGATCTAGGGCCTCATCTGTCCTAGGCATGGGGTAAGCATCTAACTCTGTGTAACTATTTAATTTCCTGTAGTCCACACAGAACCTGATGCTGCCATCCTTCTTTGGCACCAGCACCACTGGGGAGGCCCAGGGACTCTTGAATTACCCCTAGTTCCAACATCTCCTGTATCTCCATGCTCAGAGTCTGTTTGACTCTCTCAGGCACCCTATAAGGGGCCTGCCTAATAGGGCTTTGGGGCCCTGTATCCACCTGGTGCTGCACCAGGTTGCTACATCCTGGTTTCCCAGTGAACATGTCCCCAAACTCCTGTAAAACCCCTCAGATTTCTCAAATCTGGATAGGAGATAGCTGCTGCAAAATTGCTACCCCTTCCACTGAGGTGTCAGTCCGAGCCTCACTGAGGAGAACAGTCACCTGATTTCCTTCAGACTCCTCCTGCAAACCACTGCAAATATTCAGCACAAGGGCCTCCCTATCATGATAAGGTTTCATCATGTTAACATGGTGCAATTTGTGCTCCTGCCTCCTGCCTAGCAGTTCTACCATGTAGTTAACAACGCTTACCTTCCTTACCACCTTGTAGGGTCCCTCCCAAGCTGCTTGCAGCTTGTTGTGTCTGTCAGGAATGAGAACCATTATATGTTGCCCTACTGCATAGCCTCTTGCTTGAACATTCCTGTCATACCATATCTTTTTCTGTTATTGGGCTTCTGCCAGATTCTCCAGGGCAAAGCCCATGAGTTCCCTGAGCCTTGTCCTGAGGTTTAGGACATATGCCACAACAGAATCCTTGTGAGGTTCACACTCACCTTCCCACTCATCAAACATTAAATCTAGAGGTCCCCCTCACCCTATGCCCATACAGCAACTCAAAGGGTGAAAAACCTGTGGATTCCTGGGGAACCTCTCTGTAAGCAAACAACAGATGGGGCAACTATTTGTCCCTCCCTCTTAGACTGGACTGCAAATGCCCCTAGAATGGACTTGATTGTAGAGTTTAATCTCTTAACAAGACCATAAGTCTGAGGATGTTAGGGGGTGGTCTTCAGGTGCTTCACCCCACAGAACTTCCACAGACAAGCCAGCAGGTCTGACATGAAATTGGCACCTATGTCAGTCAGTATGCCTTTTGGGACACATACCCTGCTGAAAATCTCTAACAAAGCATTCAACACCTTTTCTGCCTCAATGGAGGACAGAGCCACTGCCTCAGGGTATCTTGTAACATAATCTACTACCACTAGAACATACTTTTTCCCTGTGGAACTACATGTACTCGAGGCACCACAATATCCATAGCTACCCTCTGAAATGGCTCCTCAATCACAGGCAAAGGCATCAAAGAAACTCTCTTGCCTACCTTTTGGCACTGCTCACAGGTTCTGCAGTACCCTGTTACATCTCTGGAAATTCCAGGCCAATAGAAGTTCTGTATAATATGTCTCTTTTTATGCCCATATGACCTGCAAAGGGAATATCATGGGCTATGGCTAGAAGTGCCAGATGGTAGGCTCTAGGCAATAATAACTGCTGTATTCTCTCACCTTCTAGCCCTCCCCCAGGTGTCCACTTTCTATGCCGTAACCCTATGTCCCAGTATACAGATTCCCCCTTCCCTTGAGAATCAGGTGCCTCACTAACTACCTGCCTCAGTCCTTACAATGTAGCGTCTGAGAGCTGAACCTGTCTCAACTCTCTTTGTAACCCTTACCAGCTCCCTTCCACAGGAATTCTGATATCATCTGACAGTGGTACCTCACTGTCAGCCTGGGTACTACTACGTGCTTCTACCTTTGCAGTCACTCTGTCCAAGGGAACATCAGTACCCACAAGCAGCTGTGGCTCACATTCTGTCTCACTGCTACAGAGTAGCTCCCTCTCTGAAGTAACCACCTCACCAGCCCAGGCTGCAAGTATGCAGCCTGTTTGGGTCTCCCTCAGACTACCAGACCCACATGCTTGTCCACTAGCCTGACTGCATAAGCACATGATACTGCCTCATTCTAAATCCTTCCCTATCAAGACATCTGCAGGATGGTAGCTCGGTACCCTTGTTGTCTCAAGACAACCTACTATTGGCATTTTTTCTTTCCCACTTACTGGCTCCCTCACCTTTTGTTCCTCACCTTGCCTCCGTGGACATATGTATGCCATATGGCCCCACTGGTTGCATTCAAAACATTTAACCCTAGGTCCTGGATGTCTAACTGGACTAGTGGCTTCCCCTGCTACTGGCAGATTCTGTTGGGGCAGTCTGGGCTGCCCACCATAAGTTCCTTTAGACCCATAAGCAGTACTGGGGTGCCTTTTCTGTGCAGGGATGCCTTGCTTGCTAGGTATAGGGCTCCCTTCTTTGCCAACTCATCTGAAGTAGCACATTGTCTATCAGCTAATCAGATCCTCATGTCCTCAGGCAGAGTGCTAAAGGCTTGTTCCCTCACTAAAAGGTCTGCCAGCCCTTCAAAAGTCATGACCTAACATCCACTCACCCACCTATGAAAATATTCACTCAGTTCAGCAACATATTTACACACACTTTCATCTGCCTTGCATCTATGCTCACAAAAATGTTTCCTATAAGTTTCAGGTATAAACTTAAAAAATTCTAACAAGCAGTTCTTAACAGTAGTATAATCAAAACATTCCTGATCAGAAATTTTAGACAACACAGTTACAGCTTTTCCATGGAGTAAGGGGGTCAGGAACCACACTAAGAGCCTTTGGTCAACATCATACTGTTTACATACCCTCTCAAATATATGAATGAAGCTATCAAAATTGTCCCCCTCTGTAAACTGCAGAAGAAATTTACTGACCTTTTGTGGTTCTGGCGTCCAGTTACTCCCTTCCACATTACCTCCATGACTCTGGCAAAGAGCCAGCATCTCCTTTTTGTGCTGCCTCTGCTGCTCCTTTTCCACAGCTTCCATTTCCAAATGCCTGGCCTCCAACTCAAATCTCTTTAACTCCAGATGGATTTTTAAGTCCTCTGCACAAAGGTTGAGCTGTCCATTCCCTGAGTGTTGTACATATCCACAGCCAGTCTGATCATCCTCCTGGTTGCTGTTTTCTGATGCAGTTGTGACCAAATTTGCAATCATGTCTGCCTTACTCAGGTTTCCATGCACCAGTCCCCTAGCCTGGCACATTTCTGCCAGTTGGCCCCTTGTCAGCTTTCCATACTCTTCTGCTGACATGCTTGCCTGTTCTCCCTGACTAACTAAGCTAACAAAAGAAATAAAACAATTGTGATCTGAACTCTGAGTATTCACTGTTTGGCTGATTTAGAGTACAAAATAACTTTCAGTAATCACTGTACACAAGCTACAGGAATTCACACTACCCACACCACTACAAGCCAATTGGTATTTGTCAACCAATTAATATGTGGTGTGGATATCCCACCACTGCCAAACAAATAATATGAATATGTGATGCCCGTGCACTGGCCCAGCAATCAAGGAGCCTCAATCCTCACCACTAACACCAGTGAGGGGTGTTCATGTATGGAAAGGATAATAAATACACACACCATAAGTACAATTTCTCCTAAGAGCACACAGAGATGACAGTCAGTCTGATCAGGCTGGGGCTGATTTCTCCCTTTCTCTCTAGGTCCCCAATAAGAATCCCCACTGGCAAAGCTATAGGGTCCAGATCTCAGCCTAGTGGGCACACTAAAACCTCCACCACCCTTCTATCCAACCAGTGCTTTGTGCCCCTGCCCAAGTAGCTGACACACACACACACACACACACACACACACACACACACACACACACACACACACACACACACACACACACATATGCATACTTTTTGAGATAAGAGTTATATACAACCACACAGACACTTCTGGGGAAGGCTGACACAGGTTATCCAGTTGTACCCCTTTTACCCAGACCACATGGTAGTACCACTTGCCACCACCCGCTAATATTAATCAGCTACTAAAAGGCCCTTATGAAATGGAGGACAATTATACTGTGCAATATTATTATCCAAATGGTAAGTGTGACTGAACAGCAAGGCTATTGGAGTGGCCTTATACAATATCACTGAATACATGCAATGTACTCTTAGAGCTTAAATTATCTCTACACAAAACAGCCACAGTTAAAAGGTTTAAAAATATTTAATAATAAATGATAAAAACACAAGACAATATTTCTTACTACGCAGTGCTAGTCAAGAGTTCAGAGATCACAGGAAAATGCTTAAAATAATACAGTAGAATAGTTCTGATATCAACACAGAAAAACACTTAGTCTAATCTTCCTAATTCCTAGCTATTTATAAGAGAAACACTAAAGTCTAAGATCCTACATACATACATACAGATGCAGGCAGAGTGGTGAGTTGGATGTTCTCAAGACAAATGCTCAATGCTCTCATTCTTTCTGTCCCTAAATTGATAACACAGTACCACTAATTCATTTCATATTATATCTTTTCTTTCTGGTTCCAAGGCTAACAGAACTCAGAGGTTAATGGGCTTTTTGATCTTGCACCTGGTCAGGATGCCAGAGCAATAAAATAAATTATACATGTAAATAGCCATTAACTCTTCACCTAATTAAGTAACTCTGCTAAGCCAACCATAGTACTGTACCCACATAGCACTGTTAATCTACTGCTCATCCCATCTCCCCAGGAGTTAGGTAAAACTATCCCAGCAATGTTCTGCTTTCCATAAGCAACTAAAACCAGGAGAAGACATATAGACATTTTGTAAATCAATCTGTTATCCTTCTCAACTAAAACCAGGTGAAGACATATATTAAATCAATTTGTTACCCTTCTCAACTATATCAAGCATCATCTGCTCTCTCAGAGTCTTATTCTACATCTCTCTGCTTTTACTGTGATAGTAAATCTATCACAGGAATCCTAAACTGAGGAATATCTTCTAAAATGCAATATTATATTGTAGAGAATGAATGTATCCTATCTGTTAGTTAATATGTATGTCAATGTGTCTTCTATGGAAATTGTATGTCAAAAGTCCTGTCCTTAAAACTATGTTTTGTAAAAAATTGTTCTTTTGGAGCTTTTCTCCCCAGGCCTCCACTAAAAATGGACTTGTAATCCAGTTGGACTCTCCCGGTCAACAAATGTAAAATAAAATAAATAAAATAAATAAATAAACTCTGACCTCAAAACAATAGGCAGAATGCCTCCCTCTAGACATCTCGGCTCTGAGGTTTAGATCAAAGTATTTCACAATGCTTGACTTAGCTTTGTTACAGCAGAGTGCACTGTTGTTACATTTTTGCAGTTCCACATCTAACAGCATTTTCTTCCTTTTAATTGAACAAGCCTGTGGCTTATATTAATATTTACAAATGACAGAGTTATCTACAAAATTCTATCTGGCTAGGCTGGCAGCCTTCACCTTTCTTCACACATTCCCCCCCCCCCCCCGGGGAACTCAAACTAGATTTTCAAGTGCCTCTTGAGAAATGTTGCTTGAGAGGGATAGGTCTATCTGAGTATACCTTACCCCATTCCCTGTCTTGAGAGCCCATCTGTGTTGGCATTGCTAACCCCACTGCGGTGCTGCACTGACATATATGTTTGCAACCCTAGTCTCCATCTTAGCAACTGGGCATTTTACTGGCTGGCTCTGTTTAACCATGTTAGGGGACTGTGATCTATCACAACAGTGAATTTACTTCCATACAGATAAGGCTGAAGTTTCTGCAATGCCCACACTATGGTTAGACATTCATTTTCTGCAGCTGCATAGCATTCCTCCCTGGGATGGAGCCTATGACTGAGATAAACCACTGGGTGCTCTTCTCCCTCTGAAGAAATCTGGCTAAGTACAGCCCCCACCCCATGGTTTGAAGCATCCACCTGCACACCAAATTCTTTGCTGTAATCTGGATTGGATAACACAGTGGGTCCTCCCAAACGTTCCTCAAGCTCTTGGAATGCCTGCTCAAATGCTGGGGTCCACACTACCTTATCTGGTCGGTTTTTCCTTGTCAGGTCTGTGAGGGGAGCAGCTATAGTACTATAACTGGGGATGAACTTTCTGTAATATCCTGCTGTCCCAAAGAATGCCCTCACCTGCTTTTTGGTAGCAGATGCAGGCCATGCCAGAATGGCTTCCACTTTGGCAGGGTCTGGACTGATCTTAACACTCCCCACTCTATGTCCCAGGTAGGAGACCTCTGCCATACCCACCTGACATTTCCTGGGATTAATCGTCAACCCTGCCCTCTGTAGTCTGTCCAACACCTCCCTGACATGTTGAAGGTGCTCTTGCCAGGAATAGTTGTAGATGGCAATATCATCTAGATAAGCAAGGGCAAACCATTCTGCTCTTTCTAGGATGTGATCTACCAGCCTTTGGAAAGTCGCTGGGGCATTTTTTATCCCAAAGAGGATCTTTGCGAGGTCATACAATCCAGAAAGACTCATGAAGGCTGAGTTTTCTCTAACGCTGGGAGTCAAGGGCACCTGCCAGTAACCCTTGGTAAGATCAATAGTTGTAAGAGAGCCCCACCCAGCTGCTCTAGGGCCTCATCTGTCCTAGGCATGGGGTAAGCATCTAACTCTGTGTAACTATTTAATTTCCTGTAGTCCACACAGTACCTGATGCTGCCATCCTTCTTTGGCACCAGCACCACTGGGGAGGCCCAGGGACTCTTGAATTACCCCTAGTTTCAACATCTCCTGTATCTCCATGCTCAGAGTCTGTTTGACTCTCTCAGGCACCCTATAAGGGGCCTGCCTAATAGGGCTTTGGGGCCTTGTATCCACCTGGTGCTGCACCAGGTTGCTACATCCTGGTTTCCCAGTGAACATGTCCCCAAACTCCTGTAAAACCCCTCAGATTTCTCAAATCTGGATAGGAGATAGCTGCTGCAAAATTGCTACCCCTTCCACTGAGGTGTCAGTCCGAGCCTCACTGAGGAGAACAGTCACCTGATTTCCTTCAGACTCCTCATGCAAGCCACTGCAAATATTCAGCACAAGGGCCTCCCTATCATGATAAGGTTTCATCATGTTAACATGGTGCAATTTGTGCTCCTGCCTCCTGCCTAGCAGTTCTACCACGTAGTTAACAACACTTACCTTCCTTACCACCTTGTAGGGTCCCTCCCAAGCTGCTTGCAGCTTGTTGTGTCTGTCAGGAATGAGAACCATTACCTGTTGCCCTACTGCATAGCCTCTTGCTTGAGCATTCCTGTCATACCATATCTTTTTCTGTTATTGGGCTTCTGCCAGATTCTCCAGGGCAAAGCCCATGAGTTCCCTGAGCCTTATCCTGAGGTTTAGGACATATGCCACAACAGAATCCTTGTGAGGTTCACACTCACCTTCCCACTCATCAAACATTAAATCTAGAGGTCCCCCTCACCCTATGCCCATACAGCAACTCAAAGGGTGAAAAACCTGTGGATTCCTGGGGAACCTCTCTGTAAGCAAACAACAGATGGGGCAACTATTTGTCCCACTCCCTCTTAGACTGGACTGCAAATGCCCCTAGAATGGACTTGATTGTAGAGTTTAATCTCTTAACAAGACCATAAGTCTGAGGATGTTAGGGGGTGGTCTTCAGGTGCTTCACCCCACAGAACTTCCACAGACAAGCCAGCAGGTCTGACATGAAATTGGCACCTATGTCAGTCAGTATGCCTTTTGGGACACATACCCTGCTGAAAATCTCTAACAAAGCATTCAACACCTTTTCTGCCTCAATGGAGGACAGAGCCACTGCCTCAGGGTATCTTGTAACATAATCTACTACCACTAGAACATACTTTTTCCCTGTGGAACTACATGTACTCGAGGCACCACAATATCCATAGCTACCCTCTGAAATGGCTCCTCAATCACAGGCAAAGGCATCAAAGAAACTCTCTTGCCTACCTTTTGGCACTGCTCACAGATTCTGCAGTACCCTGTTACATCTCTGGAAATTCCAAGCCAATAGAAGTTCTGTATAATATGTCTCTTTTTATGCCCATATGACCTGCAAAGGGAATATCATGGGCTATGGCTAGAAGTGCCAGATGGTAGGCTCTAGGCAATAATAACTGCTGTATTCTCTCACCTTCTAGCCCTCCCCCAGGTGTCCACTTTCTATGCCGTAACCCTATGTCCCAGTATACAGATCCCCCCTTCCCTTGAGAATCAGGTGCCTCACTAACTACCTGCCTCAGTCCTTACAATGTAGTGTCTGAGAGCTGAACCTGTCTCAACTCTCTCTTTGTAACCCTTACCAGCTCCCCTTCCACAGGAATTCTGATATCATCTGACAGTGGTACCTCACTGTCAGCCTGGGTACTACTACGTGCTTCTACCTTTGCAGTCACTCTGTCCAAGGGAACATCAGTACCCACAAGCAGCTGTGGCTCACATTCTGTCTCCCTGCTACAGAGTAGCTCCCTCCCTGAAGTAACCACCTCACCAGCCCAGGCTGCAAGTATGCAGCCTGTTTGGGTCTCCCTCAGACTACCAGACCCACATGCTTGTCCACTAGCCTGACTGCATAAGCACATGATACTGCCTCATTCTAAATCCTTCCCTATCAAGACATCTGCAGGATGGTAGCTCGGTACCCTTGTTGTCTCAAGACAACCTACTATTGGCATTTTTTCTTTCCCACTTACTGGCTCCCTCACCTTTTGTTCCTCACCTTGCCTCCGTGGACATATGTATGCCATATGGCCCCACTGGTTGCATTCAAAACATTTAACCCTAGGTCCTGGATGTGTAACTGGACTAGTGGCTTCCCCTGCTACTGGCAGATTCTGTTGGGGCAGTCTGGGCTGCCCACCATAAGTTCCTTTAGACCCATAAGCAGTACTGGGGTGCCTTTCCTGTGCAGGGATGCCTTGCTTGTTAGGTATAGGGCTCCCTTCTTTGCCAACTCATCTGAAGTAGCACATTGTCTATCAGCTAATCAGATCCTCATGTCCTCAGGCAGAGTGCTAAAGGCTTATTCCCTCACTAAAAGGTCTGCCAGCCCTTCAAAAGTCATGGCCTGACATCCACTCACCCACCTATGAAAATAATCACTCAGTTCAGCAACATATTTACACACACTTTCATCTGCCTTGCATCTATACTCACAAAAATTTTTCCTATAAGTTTCAGGTATTAACTTAAAAAATTCTAACAAGCAGTTCTTAACAGTAGTATAATCAAAACATTCCTGATCAGAAATTTTAGACAACACAGTTACAGCTTTTCCATGGAGTAAGGGGGTCAGGAACCACACTAAGAGCCTTTGGTCAACATCATACTGTTTACATACCCTCTGAAATATATGAATGAAGCTATCAAAAGTATCCCCCTCTGTAAACTGCAGAAGAAATTTACTGACCTTTTGTGGTTCTGGGGTCCAGTTACTCCCTTCCACATTACCTCCATGACTCTGGCAAAGAGTCAGCATCTCCTTTTTGTGCTGCCTCTGCTGCTCTTTTTCCACAGCTTCCATTTCCAAATGCCTGGCCTCCAACTCAAATCTCTTTAACTCCAGATGGATTTTTAAGTCCTCTGCACAAAGGTTGAGCTGTCCATTCCCTGAGTGTTGTACATATCCACAGCCAGTCTGATCATCCTCCTGGTTGCTGTTTTCTGATGCAGTTGTGACCAAATTTGCAATAATGTCTGCCTTACTCAGGTTTCCATGCACCAGTCCCCTAGCCTGGCACATTTCTGCCAGTTGGCCCCTTGTCAGCTTTCCATACTCTTCTGCTGACATGCTTGCCTGTTCTCCCTGACTAACTAAGCTAACAAAAGAAATAAAACAATTGTGATCTGAACTCTGAGTATTCACTGTTTGGCTGATTTAGAGTACAAAATCACTTTCAGTAATCACTGTACACAAGCTACAGGAATTCACACTACCCACACCACTACAAGCCAATTGGTATTTGTCAACCAATTAATATGTGGTGTGGATATCCCACCACTGCCAAACAAATAATATGTGAATATGTGATGCCCGTGCACTGGCCCAGCAATCAAGGAGCCTCAATCCTCACCACTAACACCAGTGAGGGGTGTTCATGTATGGAAAGGATAATAAATACACACACCATAAAGTACAATTTCCCCTAAGAGCACACAGAGATGACAGTCAGTCTGATCAGGCTGGGGCTGATTTCTCCCTTTCTCTCTAGGTCCCCAATAAGAATCCCCACTGGCAAAGCTATAGGGTCCAGATCTCAGCCTAGTGGGCACGCTAAAACCTCCATTCTATCCAACCAGTGCTTTGTGCCCCTGCCCAAGTAGCTGACACACACACAAACACACACACACACACACACACACACACACACACACACACACACACACACACACACACACACACACACACACTTTGAGATAAGAGTTATATACAACCACACAGACACTCCTGGGGAAGGCTGACACAGGTTCTCCAGCTATGCCCCTTTTACCCAGACTATACGGTAGTACCACTTGCCACCACCCACTGTTTATCAGCTACTAAAAGGACCCTATGAAAGGGTGTCCAATACTGTGCAATATTATTATCCAAATGGTAAGTGTGACTGAACAGCAAGACTATTGGAGTGGCCTTATACAATATCACTAAATACATGCAATGTATTCTTTGAGCTGAAATTATCTCTACACAAAACAGCAAGAGTTGAAAGGTTTAAAAATATTTAATAATAAATAATAAAGACACAATACTTCTTACTACACAGTGCTAGTCAAGAGTTCAGAGATCACAGGAAAATGCTTAAAATAATACAGTAGAATAGTTCTGACATCAACACAGAAAAACACTTAGTCTAATTTTCCTAAGTCCTAGCTATTTCTAAGAGAAACACTAAAGTCTAAGGTCCTTCTTACATACATACAGACACAGAGTGGTGAGTTGGATGTTCTCAAGACAAATTCTCAATGTTCTCATTCTTTCTATCCTTAAATTGATAACACTGTACCACTGATTCATTTCAGATTACATAATGTCTTTCTGGTTCCCAGGCTAACAGAACTCAGAGGTTAATAGCCCTCTTGATCTTGCAGCTTGTCAGGAAGCCAGAGGATTAAACAAAATTATACATGTAAATTTTAGCCATTAACTCTGGCCTCAAAACAATAGGTAGAATTCCTCCCTCTAGGCATCTTGGCTCTGAGGTTTAGATCAAAGAATTTCACAAAGCTTGACTTATCAGCGTTGTTACAGCAGAGTGCACTGTTGTTACATTTTGTAGTGCCACATCTAACAGCATTTTCTTCCATTTAAGAGAACAAGCCTGTGGCTTATATTAATATTTACAAATGACAGAATTATCTACACAATTCTATATGGCTAGGCTGGCAGCCTTCAGCTATCTTCACAATGTCTTCCACTATAAAATGCCCAGCAGCAGTGTAAAGGTTAGACTTGTGCCGTGGGGCTTGTATTGAATAATTAATTCTCTAGTTAGTTATGTAGGGATTCTAATTTCATTGCAGTCAACTGGTATGTTTGAGTTCAAAATTTAGAGACTATTTTAAAACAGCTTGTGAGACACTCATACTCTCCTCTTCTTCTTACCAGACACTGCTGATGTCAGTATCTATAAAGTGTTGTCTGACATTACAAAAGCTAGGCTTGTGTTGTGGTGCTTGCATTAAGTAGTACATAGATAGATATGGGTTCTAATCTCACTGCTGTCAGCTGGTGTGTATGTTTGTGTTTAGTTAGTTCACATTCTACATGCAATTTTAGAACAGCTTGTGAGACACTCCTATTCCCCTCTTCTTGTTACCAGACACAGCTGATCTCATCATCAATAAAGTGTTGTCTGGCACCATAAAAGAAAGACTTCTGCTGTTGTGCTTGCATTAAGTACTGTGTTCTGTACATAATTAGGTAGGTGTTGTAGTCTCACTGTGTTCAACTGGTGTGTGTTTGTGTTTAGTTAGTTCACATTCTAGTGACAATTTTAGAACAATTTGTGAGACACTCTTACTACCTTCTTTCTCTCACCAGACACTGCTGATGTCATTTTCTAAAAAGTGTTGTCTAGCACTATAAAAAGACAGACTTGTGCTGTGGTGTTGCATTAAGTAATGTGACCTTTACATGATTAAGTAGGGGTTCTAGATTTAAATGTGGTCAACTGGTGTGTCTCTGTCCATTCAACAATCAGTATGGTGACAGTTTTAGAATGACATGTAAGTCCACAACTATGTCAGACACTCCTATCATCCTCTATAAAGTGCACTCTGACAATGTTCAAGTCAAACTAGTGCTGTGGCAGTAACAATAAGTACTGTGTTCTACAGCTTCTATAACTAAATATTAAGGGGTTCTAATCTGACAGCAAGAAACTCAGGTATGTATACATTTAAATAATATTTTTGAGACAATTTTACAACAAGATGCGACTCCCCATCCATGTTAGACACTCTTCCTAACATGTTCATCTTAGCATACGATGATGCTATCTTACTCCATAAAGTGCAACGTGACAGTTTTAAAATCAGCATATATGGTGTTACTAGTGTTACATTGTATGGAATTCAGCTACTATATCTACACAGGTGTAATGTTCAAATCAGACCAGGTCTAATGCTGTGTGTGTGATTGGTGTTACATTACAATAATTGTATGATCTTTTGAATCCCATTTCATTTCATTACCACTTAGGATAACTTTTAATGTAGTCCCATGCATCCAGCATTCCCCTTTTTCCTTCTTGCCACATGACATCCTTCCTGCAGAGGAGTAGAGGATGTCCTCATGTCAAAGATGTATACACACATTATGAAGCAGTCTTTCCATGAGACTCTGCAAACCAGCTCCAGAGCACTGGATGTGTGATTGCTAATTATGTAATGGGGTTATGCACATGTCACATAGGGACAAAGGTGGTATGTAATGTGATCAGAAAATGCACACATATGCACATAAACTTACTATATTCCTTCATATAGATATAGGGAGCTTGGTTTAAATGTTATAATAATGGCTAGGATTGTATGTGATGTTGGCTTAGTAATATCCTAAGATCCTATGAACATTTCACATGCCAATGTTGCTGTCATCAGCATATGCTATGTAGAGGTGTGGATGTATGGTAGGCCTACAACAGGGTATTGTAATCTGTGATGTGACGTAATGTATTCATGGCTGCTGCTGCCATTGGATTATATGTTCCTTTCATAACAGCTGTAGGAATATGCCTTCTGAGAACTGTTGACTTGGGATAATACTGTATATACTGTTGGCTTAAGAAGGCATGTCTTTTTTTAGTGGAGCAGATCAACATACTACGCAGTTCTCAGTCAGCCAGCACAGCAAAATAATGGGTATAGTTCCCCATACTAAAGGGGTGGCGTAAAGCCTAAACTATATAGCTAGGCTTGTAAATGCCCTCGGGCAGATAGCCTAGTATGAACCTATGAACCTATAAACTTGAAGTATGGCACATGTGTCCATGTGTATATTTACCATAATTAAATGCTCTGTGACATACATCAATATAAATGGGCACAAAGTCTTGTTTCATCCACATGTTGTAATCACGTTTTGATTCAATTGCAACCTTGTGGAATTCAGTGCATATGCAATTGTGTATATATTCCAAATGATTATTAAGGTGGTCACCAGCATCAATGTGTGACTATTAGCACTTGTGCCAATAACTGTTCTGCATGTGCTATAGCCAACTCATTTGCTATGTGTCCTTATATGCTATAACACTGCCCAAATACAGCTTTCCTGTGAAAAACATATAGGCATATGTTGTGCAATTTATGTAATTAAACAACACTGGTGCAGTTTTATGACTCTGTGAACAGTACCACTGTGTGGCATGTGGTGCTTAACCAAGGTTGTGTTTGGAGGTGTTGTCACAATTCTTTGATTTAAATAAGTGTGAGATGTTAAGGGAGATACATAGCTAAGCACAGAGCTGTTTGTGGATGCCACTAGATGTACTTAACCAGAGACAACAGACAATCTGCTAGCTGTTAGTTTGTCTCACACATCACCCTCCTGTCTCCACCAGCCATCAGCCAAAGCTTACATGCAAACATTACTCAGTTCATTTTCTCTAGAGAGCAGATCATCTGTGTCTGCTCTCTAAGGCTAATAACACAAGATCAATGAGCCCTGACAACATCCCAGGTTGCCTATACCATGACATATAACCTGACCTAACAGACACAACAGCCTACAGACAGGCTATGTTCTTGCAAAAGTGTTTACAGCAACTGTCATCCATCTGAACAAGGGGGGACCATCACCTGATGCAGGGCATTATACACCCATAATCCTTATTCCCCTCATCTGTGAGGCAGACTAACAACTCATCATGGACCTTATCAAAAAGGGCACAGGTAATCTCACAATGGTGTACCAAACCCATTTTTGATTTGTTAAGGTTACATCATGTCTATTAAATCTGGCTGAAGTCTTCAATAAGGTCACCAATGGCATGCATGAGGAAAACAGTATCATACTGCATAACTTGACCTGGACAAAGTATTTAACAAAAATCCATAATCAGGTATTACAGAGAAACTGCCTCAAGTGGCTATAAACACCTACATCACCAAGTGATTAGCAAATGGATCACACACACACAGGACACATAATGTCAAAGTGTATGATGTCACATCTAGCTAGAGTTCAGTGACCAGGTTCTGTACTAGGCCCTTTCCTGTTCAGTATTTAAGTCTCAGAAGTTAAGACAAACTTAGGCATCCTTTGTCTAACCAGCTTTGTGGAGGACTGCACATTGTGGGCAATCAATGAAACCAAGAACGCTACAGATATACTGCAGAAAGAATTAAAACACAAAAATGATTGTAGCCAGTGCCATGGAGACACACTAGATAAACAAAAAGCATGATTATTTCCTTTTAAAAGCAAATGCATAAGCTAATCGCAATATAGACAACATACCCCCATGAATAGACCAAGTGGTACGTGACCTGGGTACTCAGTTAGATAGTAAATGGAACTTCCACTAACATGTGACTGCAGTGGTGACAAATCCACATCCAAGGAGCTTATAATCCCAAAGTTCTCAGCCCTCATCATACCAATAATTTTGTACAATGCACACTTTTGAATGTACCTCATCACTCATCTTCTAGGGATGATTTGTTCAACTGTATCACTTTTGCCACAGTGTGCTTCCACAGATTGTGTTGTTCATACATAAGTATTCTTTGTGATGCATAACCGTTAGGTGTTGACAATGCAGACTTCCCTTCAAGGAGTTATACATCATGCATGTGTAATATATCTTCCTGTGATGCATGCAGTAAATACACAGCTCATTGACAACATTGATGGTATGAGTTACATTCTTGCAAGTGTGGATTGCGGCATGTATGTGTCATGAAAACCTTTCAACAAGCCACAATTGGTCAGAATTTAAAGTACAGATGAAACAGTGTCCCTCTTAACACCTCCAAAAAGTGGTCATTTTTGAAAAATTTATGCTTGATTCCCCTTATACATTATTGACATATCATTACAGTTGTACAAGTGTGTTAATGCAGACATGTATAATAACTCACAATCACATATTTTATGTCAATGAGACAGATTAAGCCTGGTATTATTCTTAAATTGTCCAGGACTCTATGTGCTTCTGTCTACTGTTGTCCATGATCCAATTGTTATGTGTCTCATTTGATGGAGACCTATGTTGATATTATATTCACATTGCACATCTTCAGAATATGCACATACCCTCTATTGTATTTTTAGCCCTTACAAAATATCCGTGATCATGTCAAGGTGCTTACATCACAACCAATCATCTCTATTGATATGTGACCTTATGTAACATTCACATAATAAACAATAACTGTGTGATGATATAAATATACCCACACAGGAAGTGTAAACAGCAGTATGTACTATATAGATTCGTAGATGTGTAGACTATTATTAAGTTAAAGACCCAAGGGGCCTTTCTAAGCCTAGCCAAGTTTTCCTGAAATAATAATGATGTCCTGCATCCAAATAGGACAGTGAGGGCCAGGCATTTATAAGTTACCGCTGTCTTTAAGGCACATGGGTGCCAGGCCCAGTGTAAATTTCCTATTCCCCATCCATTTGTCTAGGTTGTTCTTAAACTGGGCAATAGATGAACTTAGCCTCACATAAATGGGAAGCCTATTCCATAGCAGGGACAGTCTCTGGGACACTCTATCTCTCCAGCATGTTTTGTTTAAGTCACAGACATATGTATTATGTACATATGTGATTACTATTTAAGCCAAAACTGTCTTGTCTTTGGAGTGTACGTGCATTGACATGCTCTTATCTCATGCACATTACCATGTTTCACTTGTCCTCCTCCCCTTTCTTCATTCCTTCCATTCATGTCTTTGGCCCTTTTCAATACACACACTTCCCCAGACTATTGTATTAATAATGGCAGTCTATGTACCCTTGTTGATTGCCAGCAAATAATTTCTATTTCAGTATGCAAAAGCTATGTTTGTACTGTACTTTGCACTGATTACATTTTCTATAATGAGTCAGTGCCTTAAATTTAGCCCTGGTAATCATTGTGGCTGTCTGTGCAATCTTGCATAACAAGTTTGCTCATAGGTAAAATTGTCTGCATGTTAGAATGTGTCTGTGCTGCTTTACATGGTTTACTGGCTGGCAACACTGTTGCTGGCTATGAAACCTAGTTTGTATTTGTGTAAGAGAGATGTGCAACATGCATATGTAATTATCGCTGCTGTTCATCTATCACAATGTAAACTCAGTGTAGGCTTTGCATGAAGCCTACATAGAGTTTATTGAATCCCCGGTCCCATTTTACACCTAAAGACAGCTTTTACCATTGTTTCTTAATGCAGATTAATCTTCCATGAAATCACCCTAGGATAATTTATCAGTTCTCAACCTTCACAGTAAATTTTCTAAATCAAGGTATCTCACAAGCATTTTTGTTATGATAAACATTCAGTTCTTTTTTTCATTAGATAAGTCCATTCACCAATTTGTCTGCTATGAAAGCTATGGATCCTTTACCATCAGCATCCTAAGTATCAACACTGTTGTCTCTGTTTTGTGAAAATGTGTCCAAAGTATAGGCTTGTTGTTGCCTAGTGCATTATAAAAATATGTAGTACACCACTGAGTCTTTATTCAACATCTTATTAAATAATGCAAAGCAAGAATAAATAGAAATGTTATAATTGCTTTCAAATGTAACCAATGAAAAATCAAAATTAACTTTTATTTATACTCATTAGGTAACTCTAACATGGCAGTACAGAAAAGCCTTCAAGGAGTTACAATCAGGGGTGTGCCCAAAATGATAAACTGGTCTTAGCTCTGCTTTATTTTCTTATTTTCTGACAGGATGTTATCATACAAACTTAACAAAAACTTATTTTCTTATACATTTTGAGTCTTTTAAACAAACTTGAGCAACTATTTGAAAGAAAAATCAAGTTGTTATGTTGTTTCTTTGATTTTTTTTTCCTGTCATACATTTTATTGACTGCTGTGACAGAATGAGCCACTCAAAAGTGAACTCTCAAGGCAACTCAGTGAAAAAGAAACTACAGTCTATAATGAGTAATATCCAGGTACTTTCTATTAAATTTGATAAACTTCAGATTAAAATGGACAATATAAAAGAATATTCTAAGAAACAAACAAAAATGTTAAAAGAGATCACAAAACAACAATCTGTCAAATCTCAGCAATAGAAGACATGTTAAATCACCTGGATAGCAGAATGGCAGACAGGGAGAATCACACAGAATTCCTGTTAAAACAAAATGCTTTGCTTATGGAAAAACTAGAGGACCTAGAAAGTAGATTTGGAAGAAATAATATTAGGATATATGGAATACCAAAAGGAAAAGAAGGAAGAAGGAGACAACATGCTGCAGTTTTTAACTAACTAGATTCCTAAAATTCTGACTCTACCAGAAGCTCTCTCTTTTGGTACTGAGAGAGCCCATAGATCTCTTTCAGCCTCTTTTTTGAAGAAAAATCCTCTGGTCTCCAGATCCAGTATTGTGAAATGTCTCTCTAGCCAATACAAGGACCTGGTACTGAGAATGCTTGGGTAATTCTCCAATAAAAATAAATAACAGCACTATAAGGTTTGACAATAACTATACTGCATTTGCTGTGACCAAAAGGAAAGCATGTATTCCATTCCTAAAAGACATATAGAAGCTAAACATTATGGCTTAACTAATTTTTCCAACCCAGCCAGAATTACAATCTTTTTTGCAAAAGGTCAGAAAACGTTTACTTTTCTAGAAGATGGACTGCAGTGGACTTTTCTCAGAAAAATAATATTTATGATCAATTAGAAAATATGGATTGGACTCCTGTCAGCTTAAAGGGACAAGCAACAAGAAATGGCTGGGCTTTGAAGGACAAAAGTAATTAAAAATTAAAGAAAAGTAATGTTCTCATTTTCAGTTTTGGCTAAATAGCTTTCCCACAGGTATTCAGTTTTATCATCTATTACAGTTCATCAAATACAAGGTAAAACAAACAAATAAAAAATATATACTTTACCAAAATACCTTTTCTATTGTATCCAAAATAATGTACATATGCTATTATTACTATTACTTAAGTCCCTTTATTATTTTATTTCAATTCTCTCTAACATTTTCAAACATAGAGAGAAGTATGTATGTGGTGGTGGGGGTGTGTATTGACAGTATATTTGATAGAGTGCATATATATATATATTAATATTACTTATGTCTCTTTATTTTATTTACATTCACTCAAACCTTAATTCCTAACATACAGAATAGTGTGTGTGTGTGTGTGTGTGTGTGTGTGTGTGTGTGTGTGTGTGTGTGTGTGTGTGTGTGTGTGTGTGTGTGTGTGTGTGTGTGTATGTGTGTGTGTGTTGGGGATATATTAACATGTTTAACTAATCCACTTAATTTATATATACGTTCTATACATAATTTCATGTAGACTTTTTTATTTTTGGTTATTCTATCTGGTACATATGGTTGTATGTGATAAGCATTATCTGTGCGCAGTATGTATTGTGCTGAGTGATTTTGGCTGCATTAAAATTATTTATATACATTGCTTCACTTTCTTTTAATAGGTTTAACTTGTGCCATGTTTGTTCATTTCTCGGGCTCTTATTCAAATAATTACAGATGCTATTGACTGTTTTTACTGTATTTTCTTCTTTTCAGTCCATTTTTTTCACCTAGTGTTAGTTAAATTACTTTAGAATGTTTTTTTTCCTATACCTCAAGCTGTTTTTCAACTTATAACAGTCTAGATTCCATGTTCAAGTTGCCCATGCTGCGGAAATGCATTTTGAAATGTAATCTTCTTTTACGGGAAATAAACTTTTAGAATGTTAAAATGAGCAGCAGAAACACAAAAATAGAACATTTAAAATTAATCTAGTTAATTTAAAACATATCCATGTAGTTGTTATGCTCATTATCATTTAAAAAGTGGAATAATGAAAAGAAGAAAAGGGGGAGAAGAATGCAGTGGGAAGTAGAAAAAGAATATATCTGCAGACTTAAAGATACCTGGTACTAATCTCTGTTTATTGACATCTTGTGGCTATTCTAATTATAGTTCAATGAAAGTTGTATCCTTTATATAAGTACATTGTAAATACAATCATGCAACAGATTATCAGAGTACAGATGAATATGTCATTTATAGTGATGGCATTGCTTGTTTAAAACGATATTACTGGTTTTAATGTGTCATGAAAGAAGCTGAAATAACTCATTATAACTTTAATAATAATGAATTAGACAGTTACTGCTATGCAGAATACTTCTGAAAAACAATCAAGTACCTATTACAGTAATGGAATTTCCTGTACAGCTTCTCTGGTTCTGTAACATGCTACCTGATATAATTTACGCACAAATATTTACACACTCTCATGCTAGATTTTTGATTAAGTCTAAACATTTCAGGACTTGACATTATGAGTCCTGATATTTTAAAAGGTTACTTTCCTTAACTGATCCATTATTGTCACTGGCCTAATATATTGTTCCATATCCACATTTCATTTATGCAAGTACAAACAATTAACATTTTGCTAACTATGACATATTTCTGACATTTTCTAGGTTGTGCATTGTTCAAGGGCTATTGGTATTTTCTACTTGGTTTCCCTCGGAATACAAATTCTTCACAAGAATAGATAGTTTCATTAAATAGATATAATAAGTAAAATAACTGGTCTGCTTTGCACAACAGACAGTGACTTAAGGTTATTCTCATAAAAAAATATAACAAACACATAGACCATGGGAGATCCACAGATAATGGAAAACGAGATATAATACAAAGCGGTAGTTAAGCATCAAGACTGTTGGTGGACAGAATACTTACAAATGCTTAGCATGAATGAAGCTGATAGCATAGTAAACAGAGAACGACATGTGCCATATATGACATCTGGCAGTGTATTAAAAAATTGTTATAGAGAGTTATTAATCATCTGAAAGTTGTTAAGATACATATTAAGCATCTGTAGTTAAGGAAATTATGCTACATTGCAATTCTATATACATAAGGACATCCACAGGCAAAAACACATTCAAATTGAAATACATATTTACACAGAACACACTTGTCTATTCATAAGTAAGAAGTCTACAAATGTATTTACATAAGTATAACCAACTGCCTACAAAAACTAAATATTCCAATAACCTTATGGTATTACTTCAGTATACAATTGTCCAATGCTTTCCTTGAAATGCAATTGTGAACTCTAACACCTGATGTGATGCCCAAAAGAGCTGTGCAATGCAACAAAACTATAAGGGACACTTCATTACTAAAATGCTTACATGGGATAACATATGGTTCACATCTCTGCACACTGGTTGCTATACAATTGTTATTTATACAAAATAATTTTTACAGACACGTGACTGGAAACTATTAACAGTGATTATAAACTTGATCTGAAAGAAATATATTTATTTGACATCTATATAAATATGAATTTGCATATAACAGCATTTATATACATTACTGTACTTATACTTTAATATAAGCTGTTGTCTTCTGTGCTATATGAAAATGTTTAGAGGAGAAAATGCTTAAAATACCTCAATCTGCTCAACATCTGTTGCTTTAATTATTCAGAGTTATTTCACTAATTATTGGAAAATAATATTAATGAGCAGATTTAACTGTTCAAAATGGTCTGCATTTGTTAGTGAAATATGTAATTTTATTTTATAATAAACTGACTTTTAAATAATTTCAAGCATTTTTCATCTCCCATTGGCATGATGAGAACAAAAACTTCATCCGCACATTTCAGAATTTGGCAATGAAAAGTACTATAGGCAAATTTGTAAGTGCATCTTACTGAAAATATAATCATAAAATAATGCTTATTGTACAGAAGTTAGAAGTGAAATGTATATTCCAAGTACTAGAGGTATTGATAATAACATGCATACATTCATAATTCAAACAAACATTCACTTAAAACAACTCACTCATTTGTGTGTATACTCTCATGCATAGATACATATAACATATTCACTCTCTTGACTGTTAATATACATATTACGCATCTAGTCATTATTTACAAGCACATGCACACAGTTATATATATGCACATCCATGTAAATATATTATGCATATATAAATACAATATACTTAAATATGTAATTTCAAATTGTAGCACCTTTTAATTATACTTCCATATTCTGACTATTACTTTCACCTTTTCACCCATGCTATTAAATGAGTTTTAGAAGTTTTATAATATGTGATCTTGATATGTATTGGTGCTATGATGCCTGTATTTTAATGTGCTAGATGTTGTCAGTTTTATTTATTTCCTCCATACAAATGCTTAAATACTAGGCTATATATAGTATTTTCTAAATTATGATTAATTAGAAGAAATGACTATATAAAATGTCTTGATCAAATAGAGACATTTGAAATGCATTACTTCTGGGATAATTTTGGTATATTCAGAAATACATAATATCATTCTTTATTACTGATATTTCCAACTGTATATTTCTATGATCTTAAATATTAATATTTCTCAAAGTAATGCTTTATATTAAGAATAACTTGCAATGAAAAAATAAAAAAGTAAGATAAAATATGGTCAAACCAGCGTCCAAAGTAACTGAGTAGGGATTTATTAAATCTCTAGCCCCTCGGCACCACAATGCCTTCAATAGAGTACAAAAACAAGTACAAAACTACATGCTGGTTTAATGCTTTATATTGTTTTTTTTTCTTTTAACATGACTTGAGTGTGCTCTAAATAGTTATAATGAATAATATTGTTTTAAATTAAGAAGCAGTAGCAATTGTTTAGCTTGGTGACATTGGGATGGGTTGGATGGTGTGTGATTTATATGATTATATCATGAAATCAGGGAATTTTCTTTCCATGATGGGAAGTTTGAATGTATATACATTTGAACTTTTGCTTTTTTTTTTAATCTGTCCATAATAACACTTATTAGTACTTGGTTATTATATTTTAAGCTAAATCATTTTAAATCAGCGCATTTACATGTCCTTATGAATGTTGACATATCATTGTCTCTCATTAAACATCAATGGACTTAATCCATTGAAAAGGAATAACTTAAAAAAATATTTGAAACTGCATAAAGCTGACATAATTATCTTAAAAAAAATACATTTTTTATCTGAAGATGTAGCTAGATTGATGTTAAAAATTATTCAACTCTTGTGAGCTCTCATTTTAAATCAAAAAGGAGAGGCACTCTTATTCTTTGGAGAAATTCATTACCTATGCCTAAAATATTAAATACCTATTCAGATAAAAATGTCATGTTGGATTTAGCAGTAGTAGAAATTGAGAAAAAAATATATACTTTTGTGAATTACTACTGGATACCTAGAACTGGAGCCAAAGTTGCAAAAGGTGAATTGATTATTGTAGGAGATTTTAACCGTATTCTTTCTAGTAAAGACACAATACACAACTACTGATAAGGTTCCTAAGCTATCATCAGTGCTAAACACTTAAATTATTTTATTAATTCTCAACATTTGAGAAATACCTATGATATCAAATTAACTCTTTTAATGTTACACATTATTCTTATAGATTTGGAACCCAGACACACATTGATAAAGTTTTTACTTCTAGTAGTTTATTGAAGATGTATCAATAACTTCATGTCCTTTGTCTGACCATAATGCTATTACATTTACATTAACATTAAAGCCAACTAATCTAATTTACTATCACAGAATCACTGCTCTTCTAGTAAAATTAAAAGACTTTAAAGAATGATATCTAAAAGAAATAGATCAATACATTGAAATTAATAATAATGGAGAAGTTTCAGAAATAATTAACTGGGGTTCGCTAAAAAATTATCCATCATTATCCCTCTACAGAAAGTAGGCAACTCTAATGAGCCATCTAATTATTGACCAATCTCCATCATTTCTCCACTATCCAAACTCCTAGAAAAATGTATACATAAACAACTGCTTAACCATCTTACACATAACTTTCTCACCCCCACCCAACATGGCTTATGCCTATCACATACTACCAGTACTGCACTAATCTCTTTCATGGATATTGCGAACAAATCCATTGACTCGTAACATTATCTCAGTACTGCTACTGGATCTGTCAAAGGCTTTTGCCACAGTTTCTCACAGTAAACTTCTTCAGCAACTCTCAGTTGTAGGCTGCTCTCCTCCCTCCCTTCAGTGGTTCACTAGTTACCTATCCAACTGTCAACAGTGTGTAAAAAGGCAAAAATACTCTATCTGAGTACCAAATCAACAAAACTGGAGTGCTGCAAGTGTCCATCTTTGGGGCTTTTCCCCCTACTCTTCAATAATTTACCAACAACCTACATACCACATCCCCTATAAGCTCCATTATCCAGTACACTGATGATACTACCATAGTCTCATCCTCAAATAGCATACAACTCCATCAAATCACACAGGATACCTACACTTCAATCAAAACCTGGGTGACAGAATCCCAACTACTCCTAAATCTCAAAAAGACAAAACTTCTGTTTCCTCAGCAAAATCCTTGTCATCTGACTTTAAAATATTCTCTCAAAATAACACAGAAATTGAAACAGTTCCTACAGACAAGCTGCTAGGTGTCACCATATACAGCAAGCTAACATCTGAACATCACATTTGTAATACCATAAAGAAAACTCACTTTAAATTAGGAACTCTACACAGACATAAACATTTCTTGGATAGCACCACCAAAACAAAAATCCCTTGCCAATGCATACTTGCTTCCCTCTCTCTTGTATGGTGCACCCATGTATACCAATTTGCACTCTTGTCTAAAAACAAGCTACAATCCTGCTACCATGAAATTGCCAAATTTGCCACAGGTAACTCCTATCATTCTCATCACTGCCAAGCCCTAAAAGAACTTAACTGGCTTAAATTCCCATGCCACCTCAATCTCATTCAGCTGCCTATAGCACATAAATGATATATAACCCTGATAGCTACCTTGCTCTTAATAACATCCTAAAACCCTATACCCCCACCCCAAGCCCTCCATTCTGAAAATAAATAACTCCTAACCATCCACATACCAAGCAAAAGAGCTGGACAATGTATGCACTCACATGCTTTCACAAAACTATGGAACTCTCTTCCAACAAACATAAATACCATAGACTGTTTCAATAATTTCAAACTCACCCTTAAACACTTTCTACTAAATAATCATGTCTGCCCCTGCTCCCACCCAAATAGGTAATTCCACACTTTCTCCTTGAACTCTGTTTCCCCATCCTAGGAACAAAACACTTCGAACAAACATTATGATACTTAACTCCTTAACACTGATTAACTTCACGTCCTTTAATTATTATTGTCCTCTCACTTTCATGCTCTGACTTTAATTCTTTGTTTCTCATATTCCTATAAAAATAATCTCTCTGCTATATCCCTCCTAACCTCTATTTTTTAACTTTCTAACTATAATTTCACAAAAAAGTATAACATATAATATGACTTGCACTGTATAAAATGTAAACTTCTATCTGTAAGATATTTTGATATCTATTTTATATCTATACTGTATATTTTATCTTTACTAAGAGAACTGAACTGAAAAAAAATAATTGTCTTACACTTGTTCTTCTGCTAAATACTTGTGTTATTGGAACTTTTCTCCCTGGCCCTCTACTGAAAATGGGTTCCTGACCCAGTTGGGATTTTCCATGTCAACAAATGCCAACAAATAAATAAATAAATAAATAAATAAATAAATAAATAAGCAAATCTATATGGAAGAATTAAAAATTGGTACATATGTAAAAAAAATAGTGGGATAAGAAGTGTCTTTGCAGTCTAATATAGACAAATTGAAATCCAATTTAAAACCTTATGACACATCAGCAAACAGTGAGTTTAAAATATTAAATCAGAAATATCTTGATGTACTTCACCATATAATATCAATAAGTCTGGAAATATTAAAATTACAAACTTGCTCAATAAACCCAAAATGCTTGCACAGGTTGGCCGTTAGATCTAAGAAAAAAATAAATGCTAATCGTAATAAAGAAATAATTTCCAAACAAGGTGATAAAAATGAAGAAAGTGACTGATTTAAAAGGCATACTAGAATGCTTTAGGACATATTATGAAGAAAAGAATAACAAAGAGACAGACTTAGAAATCACCAACATAACGG
The DNA here is from genome assembly GCF_019279795.1 of Protopterus annectens. Taxonomy (NCBI): domain Eukaryota; kingdom Metazoa; phylum Chordata; order Ceratodontiformes; family Protopteridae; genus Protopterus; species Protopterus annectens. Next base: position 432,735,799 of record NC_056735.1, read on the forward strand.
TTGACTTTTTGAAAGACAATATAAGGTTAAAATTAACCAAGGAACGAAGATCCAAAGTTGATAAATCATTGGGCCAGATTCACAAAGGCTTGCACAGAGTGTTAGAGTAGAGTAAGACTCCATGCAGCCATCATGTCCGACGAGCGATCCAGGAACAGCCTGTAGGGGTGGGTAAGATAGCTCTTAAAATGGCTCTTACATGGATATGGCTGGGATATGCAAATTACCTCAATTGCAGGCAAAAGGCATGCAAATGAGGTAGATTTGTGATTCAGGAAACCAGAATGTGTCTGAGTAAGAGCAGTGTTATTTGCAGAAATGTACTCAGTTGACAACTGAGTACTGTTCTGCAAATAGCAAAACAGAGCCGTGACAGCTCCAAATAAAGGTTGCATCCAGTGCAGGAAGCATGCCAATGGCCAAATATACAGCCATGTGAAATGTTTTCTGATGCAATATGAAAATAATAATATTTTACTTTTTTCGTCGATTTCCGAAGTTTAAGCGTAGCAATCGCAAATGGGGTGCACTCTAAAACCCAGAATACTAAAAATTAAAACCCAGAAATGTGGATTTTATTGAAATTGTTAATGTACAACGCAAGGGAATGGCAGGCTGAAGACAACATGGCCACCAAGTAGAGGTTGCTAAGGGGGGAAGCTCAGTCTAAGACATGTAACCAAGCATTAGTAGGCAATCCTATGTAAATGAGCATTAGGATAGTGAATCGCAAGTTTACATAGCAAATGAGCACAGTCAGTAGAGTGTAGGAGTGGGATATGGGGAGATACAGAGTAGAAGATAGGTGACATCACGAGGGTGGTATGTATGAAAGAAGTGAAGCTCATTGGAGCAGAGTGGCATGTGTCAGCTGTCATTCACACATCATGGAAAGAGGTGTGTCAACAGGTAGGCTAGGGAATGGCAAGAAATGGAAGGTGTATGCCGTAGATAACACCAAAGTTTCTTGCTGAGTGAGTATGCGCACGTGTGCACACGTGTAAACCAGAGTAAAACAGAGTGCATGTGTGTAAGTGCGAGTGTGCGCGTTTAAGCCGGAGTAAGCATGTATAAGGCTGTTTAAAGAGTTGTAAGTGCGTTTGTGCTGGTGTGTGCGTGTTTTAACCCGAATAAGCAAGATTTAGTCCATGTAAGCATGTGTTCGCATGTGTTAGCTGCTGTGCGCATGTTTGCACTTGTGTGCACGGTGCTCCCCCCCCTGAGGAAACAGAAAGGAAAAAGGAAGCACAACAAATAGTAGGAAGTTACCAGGGAGTACTAGCAGAGCTAGTATGTGAAAACAATCAAAATCAGGCAATTACACAGGCAGTACACTAGCCCAGCACAGCCTAGCACTTAAAACTCTGCAAACAACAGTCCATTATGTTTCTCACAACAGACTCTGCAGTAAGCTAATAGAAGTGAAAACTGAAAAAGCTTTACTGAGACAAAGAAATGTTAGGGGCTGCCATTGCATATGTCATTGGTGACATATGCAACATGCTGAGGGTGGTGACAATGGAAATGCTGCTGAACAACCCACAGTGAGGAGACGGAGGAGAGTGTACAGGCCCAGGATAACCTACCAGGGGCTACATGAGCTGGAGATAGTGGAGCACTATAGAGTGGACAGAGACCTCCTGCAGCAAATTGTTGAGCTGTGCAGGCTATGCCTCACACACAGAACCAACAGAGGGGAATCCCTCACAGTGGAAACCAAGGTATGTGTTGGCCTAAGAATATTAGCAACAGGTACCTTCCAGAGACCAGCTGGTGATATGATGGGGATATCACAGGCATCAGCATCCAGGGTACAACACCAGTTCCTGGATGCCATGTCAGCACATGTTGGTGATCATGTATATTTCCCCAATTCCCGTGAGGTATTGGCCTGCAATATGCATCTCTTCCAGCAAATAGCGGAATACCCTGAGGTAGTGGGTGCAATAGACTGCACGCACATACGCATCAAAGCACCAGCCAGTGAGCAGGGTAGGGTCTACTTCAACCGCAAGGGCTTCCCCTCCATCAACTGCCAGGTCGTGTGTGATGCCCAGGACATAATACTGAATGTGTGTGCAGGCTGCCCTGGAAGCTACCATGATTCCCATATCTGGCATCTGACGCAGCTGTACCAGACATTTGCCAATGGGGACATCCCACATCGTCACCTAGTGGGGGATGCTGGCTATGCACTGGAGCCATGGCTGATGACACCCCTCAGAAATGCACACACACCTGAACAGGAACGCCATAATGAGGCACACTCACAAACACGTAATGTAATAGAGCGTGTGTTTGGGCTGCTCAAGTCACGGTTCCGGTGCCTGGACCCATCAGGTAGAGCCTTGCAGTACTCACCAACTACATGTACCCAAATTGTCATGGTATGTGCTATGCTACATAATATGATCCTGTGAAAACAGCTGCAGCAGGACCAGCATAGGCCTGGGCCAAACAGCCCCCCACCATTGCCAAGGCCATCACAGGCAGAGCATGACTCGGAGGAGGAACAACCTGAGCATGCCCCAGTAGGCAGAAGGAGGCGTGCCCAGTATGCTTTGGACTTGGCAAAGAGGCAATGCATAGCACATATACTGGCTCAGTTGGAACTCTGGAAATGTTACCTCTCTCCAACTCGCACATATAGTAAAAAGGATGCCTAAGTTGACACTACCTGCTTTCAAACATGTAAGGGAGTGTAGTATGTGCATCCGACATAGGCAGCCCTGCAGCACCACCTAAGGCATGATTGCCATGTGTTAAGCAATATAAAGCAGTGCTAAACAGCATTAACTATCACGTAGTATATGCAAACAAAATCGCACACACCAACTAGCACAACTGTGGTCAATGTTCAGTAATATTGGGCAACGTCCAGCAATGTTGGTGAATATTGAGCAATGTCAGACAAGCCTGGTCTAAGTAGGGCATAGCTGAACAAAAGCCAACATGCTCATATTTGCTTAACTGGCCCTTCAGTCTGGTCTGCTCAGTATGAAAATATAAAGCAGTGATGGGCCTCAAACCCAGGATACTGTGCACTATACCCAAAGTACTGAACCACTAAACCATGACAGTATTGCAGTGGTCAGCCTGTATGAAGGAATGTTGATAAGTCTATGCAAAGTATTTCATGAAAACCCTGCAGGCACAGCATAATTCTTGTTGAGTTATGACACAAAGGTGAGTCCTGCAGTGAGAACAGAATCTGACTTCCAACACACATGGTATAAATGTTAATATCAGTCATGTTCGCACATATCAACAAATGTATTCAACCTCAGATAGCAACATACTGAAAGGTCACACTGGGCATGCTCACACACGAATAAATGAGACAAATATCAGGCAACAAAACACGGAATGGCAGAACTGGGCATGCTCACACACTTAGGCCATGTCTGAGTACAGCAGTGGGCCACGCATATCTGGCAGTTGCATGTGTTAACCCAGGAACCTGCCACTATACAGCAATCTGCCCTGTGCACACAGTTATATGTCAACAGACACATCTATAATATAGTGGAACACTGTCATAATCAAATATATTCTGCAGATACCGAAGTTGTTCATAGAAACTGGTAAAGCAAAGATGATAAAGACCTGAAAACAGTATCAGCAATAAACATTGTGCATCTTGAACATTAGCATAGGTTCAGAGGTCGATACTAGGCTATCTGCCCTAGGGCATGTACAAGCCTATCCAGAGTGTGTTTGGCATTCGCAACCCTGTCAGATTACTACACTGTGTGTGTGAATAGTAGGTCACACAAGATAGCCCATGTACATTTAGGCTAGTGTGCCTCTGTCTAGCAGGGACACAGAAGATATCCCAGGGGTAAACATACGATAACCCATACAGTCATCAAGATGTCTCCTGTAGGTGGTCAGTGGGTGGCTCTGCCTATGTGAAACTGGGATTACATTCTGGAGTGAGTGGAGCCTCTGGGATAAGAATCTGTCCCTCCACAATGTTCTATTAACATCTGTGCTGAGGTATACATCCCTGGAGTGTGTAGCTCCAAGGGAGTCGGATATCCTGAGGTGGAGCATGTCCAGTAATTCTGGGTTGGGTATATCTGTAAACAACAGACACACATCATATCTGAGTAGGTGGTAAGTGACTGAGTAGAGCTGGAGTTACTGCATCTGAACTGTGCAGGGCATCTGTGTGAGTCCCTAGATCTACTTGGTGAGGAACTTCCGTGGCCAGTACAGTTGCTGCAGGTGTCGGGTAAGGTACACCCCAAATGTGGCATTGTAACCAAGCATGGATGTGATGAGTATAGGGGCACAATGACCTCACTCGATCTAGGTGTGAAACCATATGGGATAAGGTGGCCCACATAGAAGGTGTGTCCAACCACTTTGGCAACGTGGATGTCAAAGGTGACAGTACGAACAAGTCATGTCCTCAAACCCCTAACAACTCCTACCGTATGTAATGGAGTACTACCTATGTGGTAATTTGTGGGCATGTTGTTATTCCCAAAGGGGATGACTATGCAACTAATGGAATTTAGCTGTAGGCCATGGCTCAGGCACCAGTCATCCATCTCTGTGAGACCCTGTTTGAGTATGCATGTGGCAGCTGGACAGTTGATCATGGCACCCAGTTTGCAGTCAAGTGCAAACATGTTCAGCCATATTCCCCCTGTGGTAGCCTGTACATCAGACAAATATATAATGAACAAGAGAGGTCCCAGGACCGAGCCGTGTGGGATGCCACATGTAACTGGTGTATAGTCAGACATGGCACCTGCAATTCTGACCATGTGGGTGCTATTCCTGATCCAGGTATCAATCCATCGTGTGAGATATGTGTCCATATCGATGCTGGTGAGCCTATGCATAATGGTCCAGTGGGTTATTGTGTTGAAGGGTTTTGCAAGGTTCAGGTAGGCTGTGTGGACAGCCATCCCTATGTCGATGGACCTGTTAGCCATTTAAAGAATACAAACAGGTTCAAGAGGCAAGATCTGCCCACAACAACGCTGAAATGTGTAGGACACAGTTTCTGTAGGTTCCCGATGTCTATGTGTGTGAGTCCCATGACAATACGCTCCATAGCTTTGCAGAACAGGCTACTTAGGCTTATAGGGCAATGTTGTCTGTGGTCTGTTGTGGCACCAACTCTGTGGAGTGGGACCACTGCCGATGTACACCATTTCTTGGCTACATATCCTGTGGTAACTCCGATATTGAACAGTGATGTAATGTGAGGGTTGCGTCTGTCATGTTGCTCGTGTAAGATGCAGGCTGGGACACCGTCTGGTCACATTGATTCTGTGATGTACGCTTTGGGGAGGGCAGCACTCACCTGTTACTGTGTGATGTCAGGGAGGTTATACTCTGTTGGGATGGATAGTTGCTCCTTAGGGGAGATGGGTGGGAGACATCTGCACTGAACCTGTTTGCCAGGATGTTGGCAATGCCAGTGGGTTTAGGGTAGGTTTAGTCAGTATGCAGTAACTCACAGCATATCAGTGAGTGTCCACCCAGGTTCCTGACATAACTGAAGAAGGCTGTATGATAGTCCTACGTGTCTGTTGCAATTGTCTGGTAGAAGCGGCCCTTAGAAAAGTTCATGAGTGTTTGTAGCTGTCTGCTAGTACAGATCACAGATGCCTTTCCAGTCTGGGATTGTGCTCTATCATGTAGTAGCTTTCCCCTGATGTTGTACAGCTTATTAATGGCTGGGGTCTACCAGACAGGTCCCCTGCCATTGGAGTAGTGAGTTCTGTTGTTATTTGGGATAGCACAATCCATGCAGTTCACTAGGTGTCCATAGAATGTGTATGTAAAGGATGCAGCAGGGTGAGCTGTATTTGCCACTGTCTTAGGGTCTCTGAAGGATACCACCTTGCTTCGGTGAAGTGAGACGTTGGCTCATGAGAAGTTCACCAAGATTACCCAGGATGGGTGTGTGGAGGGTATATGTATGTCCAGTGAGATACATGTATGTTCTGACCTTACCAATGAGGGGTATATCACTGGTGTGGAACATAGAGTCCCCATGTTGGTGATGATCAGGTCCAATATGTATTCCCCCTTGTGGCTGTGCTGATTGGTTGTGCCATAGCATATGAGTCTACAAATTGTAGTGACTGTTGGGTGAGGGTGTCGGGGCTTGAGTAGTATCCCCAGTCAATATTTTTGTATATGAAGTCACATAATATAATGGTGTTTGTGGAGACCTTCATATTCTCCATAGTTCCCACGAAAGCTGAGTGTGGTTCCTGAGTTTGGGAGTATGTTCTGTAGCAGGCAACAAACTGAAAGGCAGTATTGCACAATGGTAATTGTATATGTATGGTCTGTGATGCTTTGTGCAGTGCTACTAACCCAGAGGTGTGTGTATCTGTGATGTATATGGATACTTCCCCTAGTTGTGTTGTCTGTTCCAAGTCTTGTTGTCAGACAGCATGGTATGAAACATAACCTGGTAGTGCTGGTGTGCATAAGTGAGCCTGAACCAGGCGTCTGTCAGTGCACAGATATTGCTATCCTCCATACTGAGGAGAGTCCTGAGTGGCCACAATATGAGGTTAACACAACTGTTGTTGAGCAGCATTACCCTTAGTTTCATTTAACCTGTATTGTCTATGGAGGTGGGTTTGTCTTCTGAGCCCTGCTTAAAAAAGGCACTATGGTGGTAGCAAGAGCCTTAGCCAGCATTCCAAAGTCCAAGGGCGACAGGTGCAAGCTGTCCATAGTGAAGCTATGTGGCATGTTGAGCATGTCACCATAGGCTGACAGACACTGTATCCCCTATGAATTAAACAAATTTGTTAGGCAACTGTTAAATGTGATATGTGTGTCCGTATACTGTGACATCATAATCGGTGGGTGTAAGATGCTAGACAAGGTCAGGGTCATACTGGCCTGGGCTACATGATCAGAGTGTTCCTCCTTGTATCATGTCATGTGGTCCTGGGAGTAACGTCTGAGATTATACACACCAGCACGGACAATGATGGTGCCAGTCCTGTACTTGCTTTGGCGTGACCTGACTGCCTGTGTTATGCGGCAGATCCTGGCACCCAACAGACAGCCCAAAGTGATTATTCCCTTGTTAGGGCTGGTGAATGGTACGTCAGTGTGTCTGACAATAAGTGTCGCCTATTACAAGTGTATTAGGTGTGTTGTTTAGCCTGAAGGGCAGTGACTGTGTGGCACGCTGACATTGTGAACTATGTGATATGTGGGTATTGTAGTGGGGTAGCAGGTGTGTGTGTGTGTGTGTGTGTGTGTGTGTGAGTCTGCTTTGGAGGTCTCTGCTGCTTAGGTAGAGTACATTTACAACATCCGAGTATGTCTATGTGTGCTAATGTGGTTTGAGTGCTGTTGCTAGAGGATATGTGAGACTGATATGTGGTATGTGTGGTTAACTTCACCACCTGATAGACTGTGCCAGTCATGGGTCGAAAGAGTTCAGCACCCTGTATGTCTATATAGGTTCATCTCACACATATATCTAAGTTTGTTGGGAGGAGGAGAGGGTTGTCTGTGTACATGAGGCAGATGTGACATTGTGTCAATATCACAATATCCACCAGCTGGACTGAAGAGTACACACGAAACCGACTGCTGGACATGCCAGGATATTATCATGACATACTCTGTAGCCTAATCACAAAGGATCAGTAGGGTGTTAAGCATGTAAAAGAGTATAACAGGGATTAGTGCTCATGTTCGTTGGTGTTTTGTAAAGAGTAGCTGAGAAAGAGTCCAGGCTGAATCATGACACCTCCTTCAGCTATGTCATAAATAGCAATGTACACCCATATATGTCCTGAGTCAGGGCCAACTGTACCTGAGTGACAATGCCAACATCATGACAGACAGGCCCATATGTACATACCCATCTCCCACTGACAATAGTCCATATCATCATACCAGGAGATATCACATGTAGAATGGATGAGCAGCTACCCCCACTGCCAAAAGCATGGCAGCAAGTGGAATATATTGTTTCCCAATATGTGTCATGCACAATCTACAGAACAAACAGATCATGCACCTGAACAGTCAGCTGAGCCTCACCCCCTACACAGGATGTGGAACCGTTGAATGTGTCACAGCTACATATGGCACTCCCCACAAGTGTTGGTGCACAACACACCATGGGAAGTCAAGTCCAGTATGCCTATGAAGTCTGATCTGCAAGGTCATGGAGTCCATCATGGTTGCAGTCATAAACAGAGCTATTGGAAGCTGACATACACACAACCCTCCCAACTGTGGTATGTTCATGTGTGGATCATGGTTCCCAAATATGCTAGACTGTTTGCAAGGCAGCCACCCAGGACATACATCAATGAACACATCTACACATGTATAATAAGAAAAAATGAAATTATTTTGGCTGCTTGAAATGCGTACCCAATATAAGCTTGGATTAACGTAAAGTATAATGGTAGGGTAGCAATATGACAGCTAAATCCTAATAAACTGAAGGAATTAACTTTCCTACGAATTCTGATGCCTCAGTCTCAATTGTAAATCTCCCTGCTTATGTGGGCATGAAAAACCATTTAATTGAACTCTCTGGTTACACAATTAAGTAACCGTTAATTTCAAATGCTTAACGGTCTCAGCACCAAACATTAAGCTTTGGTAGCGAAATAACAGTACTTCATTTAAATATTCATTTCCCTTGTCAAGGCAGTTTATACAAGCAGTCCCAAGGAACTTGCGTTATCAGTTACAAGTTGTATACGCTAAAGGTAGTGTAAAACAAACTAACTATAAATGCCCATACCTTAATAGAATTAAATTTAGTCAAGGTTCACCCAGATGGCCAAAGATTCACTCAAGTAGCTTGGTTCTTCTATACGCTCCTGTGGTGCGCTTCTGTAGATAAGTAAAAGAACAAGCGTACAAAGCAGGTTTCCCTACGAAATCTTTCTGTTCATTTAAACCAATAAATGCAATCTCTCAAAGTCAGTACAGCCGAAACTGCGCTTCTATAAATAAGCAAAGGACAAGCATACAAAGTAGGTTTCCCTACAAAAATCTTTTTGTTAGAGTCAATAAATCCAATATAATATAATATAATATAATATAATATATATATATATATATATATATATATATATATATATATATATATATATATATATATATATATATATATATATATATATATATATATATATATAATATATATATATATATATTATATATTTTATATTTTATTAGCTTTTCATTAGTATTAATTCTTTAGGATTGCACTAAATAGAAATTATGACGCATCTTTAAGATAATTGAACTTCAGTAATTATAGTAACTACAGGATACTGAGGGAAGTGATGTCATTGGTTATAACAGTATTTAAGATGTAGTTTTAAATGAAACTGTAACGTTTAATGGCCTGATGAAGCCTTCGGGTGAAAGCACTTGCCGTCTTGTTCAATAAAAGCTTTTAATATCATACTGCACTGATGTTGGGTCGATCCTTCTACTCAAGAAGTTTTAAAGTGTTATCGCTTGTCGTGTGTATTTGAGAGAGCAGCGTTGGCTGCATCCACTACGAGAGATTGGATTTATTGACTCTAACAAAAAGATTTTTGTAGGGAAACCTACTTTGTATGCTTGTCCTTTGCTTATTTATAGAAGCGCAGTTTCGGCTGCACTGACTTTGAGAGATTGCATTTATTGGTTTAAACGAACAGAAAGATTTTGTAGGGAAACCTGCTTTGTACGCTTGTTCTTTTACTTATCTACAGAAGCGTACCACAGGAGCGTATAGAAGAACCAAGCTACTTGAGTGAATCTTTGGCCATCTGGGTGAGCCTTGACTAAATTGAATTCTATTAAGGTATGGGCATTTATAGGTAGTTTGTTTTACACTACCTTTAGCGTATACAACTTGTAACTGATAACGCAAGTTCCTTGGGACTGCTTGTATAAACTGCCTTGACAAGGGAAATGAATATTTAAATGAAGTACTGTTATTTCGCTACCAAAGCTTAATGTTTGGTGCTGAGACCGTTAAGCATTTCAAATTAACGGTTACTTAATTGTTTAACCAGAGAGTTCAATTAAATGGTTTTTCATGCCCACATAAGCAGGGTGATTTACAATTGAGACTGAGGCATCAGAATTCGTAGGAAAGTTAATTCCTTCAGTTTATTAGGATTTACCTGTCATATTGCTACCCTACCATTATACTTTACATCTACACACGTGTCACATAGACTTTGAATAGCCCTTTATCAACATCCCAGACACATGTAGTATCCACAAAACCAACAAGCTGTGCATAAATATGTGTTGACATATGACAGAATGTCAATGTGTCCACAGATAGATCACACAAGGTAAGGATTCTGAGGTCTTGTTCAAGCTGTTGAAACCTGCTGACCCACATGGACCATTCCTGAAATGGCATAAAAGAAAGTGTACACACATCACCATGTCCAGTCTGATGATGTCACCATCCTATAAATACAGCAGGAGAAGAGAAACTAGCCAGTAAAGCAAATAGCGTGCCATGTTAATGCATCTCTCTCTAGTATCATAACATATTTAGGTAGGGGGTTGAATCCTGCAAATAGTGAGTGTGTGTGCGTGTGGTGGGGGGGGTTGTATGTGTGCAGTTACCTTTGAGAGGTGTTCCCTTTTTGGAGACTGGGAAAACTCACTAAAAGAGGTACATTCCTCTTTGGAAAGTCTGATGATGTCACCATCCTGCAAATACAGCAGGAGAAGAGAAACCAGCCAGTAAAGCAAATAGTGCACAGTATTAATGCGTCTCTATCGAGTATCATAACATAGTTAGGTAGGGGTTTGAATCCTGCAAATGCTAACTGTGTGTGTGTCAATGCGGTGTGGGTTTTGCTTTTACTATGGTATGACATAGTATGATTACAACAGTAAGTGCATTGCACACATCAGGTATCTGCGTGGCAAATATATATGTGTACATATCCCCTCAATCAGTACATAGGTGTGAAGCCTGCATACTACATGAATACATTTGTTTCTATTGACAGGTTGTGTCGCTGCTTCTCAGATTGTAGGTCACATATGTATGCATGTGACAAGGCCGTCCACTGTTGTGTTCTGTGGCCAAGGTCATCTGTGGCACACACACCCATGACAGTTACTTAAGAGTAGTGTGAGTGAGGGTATATGCCTGGGGTATATGTCAGACATGGTCATACACAACAAAGACTGCCAAGAATGGACAGTCTTTATAGGTGTATGACTGCCTTGTGGATATGCATTCAGGCCTCTAATGTCTTATGTGATACACCTTGGGACTCCACAATACCTATAGATATGTGGATACCAAGGGACACATGACATAACATGAGGCTGTATGTACACATTGGTACCCAACATACATGTTGAGGGCTACCACCTGTGTGGTACTGATGGGATAGTATGTATAGTACATGAGGATGACTATGCCATAGTCGGCTTACTGCTATACAGCATGTATCAGACAACAGGTATATGTCTGTATAATACCCTTGTGTAGGATATGCGTCCCATCCAGGGAATGCATTGTAGGCCAATCCATGCATTTCCAGATTTGGATGGACACATCCCTAGTGTGTCTGCATGTACCTAAGGGGGCTATATGCCAAACAGGTGTGGTCACAGGAATGGGTGGTGGTCATTACCACTGGTTAGTGTTATAGTGTAGCACCAGAAGGATCCAATTGTTACTGGGTTCCCTACTACTGTGTATCATTTGTCAGGACATCATCCAATGATTGCTTATAGTCATGCTGTTGAGGTTGTGTATACTACCAGACCGCAAATCATTGACAGATATTAACGGTATCACCCACAGCATAGTGTCAACCCATGTCATACACATCTACCCATGTTAGTACATAACTGTAGTAGAATGCATACTGGCCATTGAAAGATGCTATGAGATGTTAACAATGTGTACAACAGGGTATGCCACACGTCCCATGTGTCCACTATGCACATACATCCAGACAGTGCGCACCCACCATGTTCACAGATGTACACTTGCTAATCTGCACTGCACACATCACACATGTACTGTCCACTCACTAACACATGCTGGCAACACATTACACTTCAGCCAAGTGGCACATGTGTGGACAATACATACTCAGACCTAACAGTGGTGTAAACAATGCTACAATGACAATCAGAGCTTTGATGCATAATGTCTGCTCAGATATACCTACAAGGATGTCGTTACACTTCCTTGTTGACAACTTGCTATTATTACTACACTGCTATAGTGTCACCCTGTGCATCAGCACCATGTTAGCCTGTCCCTCCGTCAATGATACAGATGACAGGAGGTGACACAGGTATCATCATATGCACACGGCGTTTTGTTGTTTGCCAGATCCTGACATTGACCCATCCAATCGACATGTCTGTGTGTGTGTGTGTGTGTGTGTGTGTGTGTGTGTGTGTGTGTGTGTGTGTGTGTGTGTGTGTGTGAGGGACAACAGTACAGCATGGGCCAATGCTGATGTAATGTGTGTGTATGTGTGAGCCCTAGTTGTTTGGTTAATGTGTGTGTGTCTGCATGCACACAGCTCCACTATGTGGCTGCCATAGATGGTAGTTTGTAGAACAGCCACAGACTGTACCTGCTAGGCTGTACAGATCACTGTCTCTGGCCACGGACACAGTACCTGTGCCTGGCAGGGGGTGCTACGGACAGTATTGAGTACCAACCCTGACTGGGTACTGTCATCAGAGGCAGAGGTATGATGACTGGACCCATGTCCCTGCTGGGACTGGCCAGAGCCATGTGCACGTGGTCTACTGGGACGGTCAATGAACAGGTCAGCCCCAGCATTGCTGGGGCTGGTACTGCCACTATTGGAGTGGCTGTGAACTGTGGGCCATCCGCGACCACCGCCAGCGGTTGCTGTTGCTGGCATGCGTCCACGTCGACGTCGCAACCATCCCGCATGGTCCTGGCTCATGGAAGACATGTTGTGGAGGGCATCTAATGTCTCCGCTCAATGTCTATCAACGACCTCGGTGTATGTTCGGATGGCACCGGCAAGGTCACGGATGCTGTCATTGATAGCGGTGTAATGTGCCCTCTGTGCCCTAAGTCCCTGACAGGTGTACCGTTCCATACGTGCCTGAGCCTGCATTACAGCCCGGAACATACTGGTCATCATATGACCTGTGAGGGCACGCCTGCCAGGGGCGATATGACCAGTGGTGCTCCCCTGAGAACCCCTGGACCTCTGCCTATGTGGTACCATTCCGCGTCTACGGCTATGGCTGCTGTGAGAGGATGCAAGTGCCATGGGTACCACACTCTCCTGGTCAATGCCAACTGTATGCTGTCCCTCGCCTATGGCCATTGGTGGTGAGGGATGTATTGACAGTATGAGTGTGCACATAGATGGGGATGAATGCTGTGTACTGTCAATTGGCAGACCAACGACAGACCCTGTCAAATCTTCCTGTGCCAAAATACATGTGCCATCATCACCACTATTCGTGGCAGTGGCTTCAGGTTGCCTGCTGCTTTCGCCAACCCCTAACTCAGCACCTGTGAGAGGAAGACAGGAAACACACTTTACGGTCTGCACATGCACACATGCACTCATGCTCACATGTACACATGCACACATGAACACATGAACACACATGCACACATGCACACATGGACACATGCACACATGAACACATGCACACATGCACACATGAACACATGAACACATGCACACATGCACACATGAACACTAATACACACCTCACTACAGCACATACACACACATACCAGCAATTCAGCACATACTCTATAGTGGGTGAAGGTGGGTGTCAGTATCACAAGGTAGACAGTCACCACACACGTGTCAGCATGCAGAATATGTGCTGCACAAGACCATGCAGTGCAAGTGTAGATGCCCCTATTAAATGGCAGTATATATGGCTTTAATGCAACTGTGTAGTTGTTCAGTGATTGGCTACACCCTGGAACACAATGTGTACATGGACACAACATTGCTGTGCAGGTATTATCAGCTCTGCAATGCCCTGTGCACCATCACTCACAAGTATACATGCCATGGCTGAATGTGTTATCTGTGTGACACATAGATATCCATGTCTGAGTGCAGTGTCTGTGTCCATAGCAGATAATAGTGGGTACGGGTGTAGCAGATGCATGCTATGTACACACATGGGATGTGTGGTGCATGTTGATGTGAAGGAATCCCAATGCTCGACATGGCCAGTGTACAGTGGTTATGGTGAGTGTGGGACATATTGCAGATATGTGTGTGCCAGACATAGCATGGCATGCTACACGACTGCAACATTAAACCCCACACATACCCAATGTGTGTCAAGTGACCTATACACCCAATAGCATTCCAGGACATATATGTGACACTTTGTGTGGATGGTGACTGCTGTGCATATTGTGTATACTGGCATATGTAAGCACACAGACAACATGCTATGCATATTGTGTATAGGTGCATATGTTTGCACACACACAATACTGAGGTGCAAAGCAATGACTGCTACGAGTAGTACTGTGCTCACTGTAACTGGATGGGGTGTAGTACCCTGTGCCATCATCAACATGCATCTTGTGGTCACTCACAGCTACTAATGTGTGCAAGACTGCCGCCTAGCATGGTGTACCTGAACTGCAGTGCCGTGGCTATGTTCACAATTACACAGACACCTTGTACATGGGTGTGTGAGGTGCCCAATATGGAGCATTGCCTAACATGACTGTGTTATGTGTTGCAGAGTGTTGCACAGGCCCATGATAGGCCTCTACCCCTGAGGTACATCATGTGTGTGTGCATGACATGTGCGATACTGAAGTATGATCTTACAGTGGGTGTGGTAATGCCAAATGTAGAATGTTTTTGTGTACTGCTTATGATAAACGTGTTCTGTTGTGTACAGCTGTAGCAACTATGCATATCCAATGTGCAGTACATTGTTGCCACAATTGTGTCTGCTGCACTGTGCATTGCATGTGATTGAGGCAGCTACTGACTTTACTGAGATGAATGATGTCTCACAGCAAACATGCACAGCATGCATTATGCGTGGGTGTGTTACGCGGTATGGCCTACACCTCACCTATGGCATGCACATTTCATTATCAATATTAAAGTGTTAACACACTCACCAGCATGTATTGTCTGCCCTGCTGTCACACCAGAGGTACCTAGAAGAATATGACACAGTTTGTCAGTGGCCACAACTGTGGCATTGCTACTGTGAGTGTGCAACAGCAGTGGAACAACAATCAACAGTCATAGGTGTACGGATACTATTCCAAATATCAGTATTGCACACGCTAGGCCTCACAACTGCTAAACACACAGTACACATCTCACATATGCATATTCTAACAACACAGGTAACGGTAGTCTACAGCTAGGGTGTATTACCTGCACGCTCCATGTCATCCTGCTGGGTGGCTCTGGCCTCCATGATGACACATGTGTGACACTGTTGCTGCTGTAGGCCAGGAACCAACATGCTTAGGTGTAGCTCCTCCACTCTGGTGAGGGGGGGATGTATGGCCACCCCACCACCTGTAGCAAGCTGTTGCCTATGGATATCAGATGCACACCGCCGGACATGTCTAATTAAATCACTGCAGTGATGGCGTACCTGCTCATATGTCCGGTTATGCATGCCTAAGTCATGTACCCGGCGAACAAGGTCTTGCCATAGTGCAGTACAGTCATGCTGGTGCTGGCTGGCCCTGGAAAAAAGTAGGTTAGAGTGCTACAACAGGCTGTTCAGAATTTCCTGCTCCTCCGCAACTGAATACGGTGGATTACGTTGATGAGCCTTAACCTTGAAAACAATTAAATGATATGTGTGAGCATGTCATGTGGCACACTTAACATTATGAAGTACAGATATCACTTAACTGCCATATATAGCATCTATCTGTCTATCAGAGGATACACACATTCAATACCACATATCAGTGCTCAGCCCACAACTGGCTGACAGTGCCTGCAACACTCCATATAACACACCAGTATACACCAGTAGTCAGCACACTGTTTGGGATACAATGCACAACCTCGCCCCGGGGGTATATATCAAGCTAATGCATGAAGAAATATGTCATCCAATGCAATGAATGTCATGTACATTTACAGTATTACCGGTAAACCACCCTACTCTTTGATGCCATACCCCTACCTAACATATGTGCACAGTTGTTAATATAGCTGGCATACTGCTGTAACAGAGTATACATGTTGCTAGGTACACACACATACCATGTAACACACATGTCATTGCGGGCATGGTACAGGCATCATTAAACACACATCAGACAACCATACAACACAGATGTATGCCAACACAGATGAGCATTACCTGTGTACCTTATAGTACTGTGTGCCCCTACTTACATATACCTATGCCTGTGGTATGTAATCTGTGCAGACTACAGGAAACACACAAGACAGTGTTACCAGGGACTGTGAACATACACCATACTGTGCTGTTTAGGCCTACAGCTTC